>NC_037542.1:12809325-12811290 GCF_001531365.2 Cynara cardunculus var. scolymus | reverse complement strand
ATGTTCTTAACTCCTATTAGTTTTACTACAAACTTGTCTTAATCGTAAGGGAAAGTTTGTTAATTTTTTAAACCCAGAAAACTTGTACGGTATTTTCTCACTCGATTTGTGTCTGTTTGTATAAATTATACCTCCATTTCTTAAGGCAAAAAGACTATAATTAAGCTACTCCTGCAACATTTTCCTTTCGACTTGATTGATTCTTTCAGACAATAATATCTGATTGATTCTTTCAGACAAATTATATGATGAAGAGTTTGTTGTTAACTTAGAACAATTTCCTGTATGGTTCTTGAGATATTCATTATTTATTAGTAATGATTAAGGCTCTAATAATATATGATAGTAGCCAACAGATCTAACTTTTGCGTTTGAACCACCACAACTAATTGTCACAATAAATTCTAAAGTTTTCCTTCGATATAAATAAATTACGCACTCATATGCTAAATTCAACAACAATTAATTGCATATCCCTTTTTACTAGTTGATTTCCAAGATGACTTCAGCTTCCGACGACTATACGAGAATTTGGCAAGTGTTGGAGCTTGATGCATATACATCCCATCGTATGAGTAACACCCTCGATGCCAGAGACAGAGATTTGTTGATCGGTTTCTGCCAAAAGATATATGCTTTAGAAAGAGGGAAGATTTATAGCAAATCCATGTTGTGGATCGGGATCTACATAGCCGTAGCAACATTATTGTGTATGTTTCTCATGCTCGCTGATCTGTTCCATGGTTTTCGAAATAGAAAGCTCTGGTTTCCATCCAAATATTTCACTCTCAACACTGCTACTATCACCCTCATAACCATCGCAATGAAGCTCCCTGTCGATCTGAGTGGTCAGATGCCGGGCACCATGGACCAATTAGCCAAGTCGGGAAGCATGACCTTCATGTGTACTATGATGTCTAATTTGATGCCTTCTCTGGCGTCTATGGACAATAGGGAACTTCTTGCAAATGTTGCAGGTATGGTCATTCTCGTTATCACAATCCTTGTCAATTTTTTAATCGAGATCAAGACCGGTGTGGTTGTTAGGTACTTTGATGACTATGTAAAGGCGTAATGCTCTTTTTACTTGTAATAATGATATCTTCGGCATTAACGATTCCAACTTCAAAAAAGATATTGGAATTTAAGTATCAAAGGGTACAAAACACAACTTCAAATGACGTACATCCACAACGTACAAGAATGTCGAGGGTTGAAGAACTAATACAACATGTGAGAAAATATTGGATGATGGCAGGAACTTCTAGCCCGCAGTTTGTTATGATTACCACTCCACTATGCTGTGCGGTTGGGATAGCTTGTGTGCCTACGATAGCCCTGCATTACTATTTCCTTGTGTACACCTGCGTAAATAATTATGGAGGAGCTGCCTTTTTAGATTTCGGTTCAGATTATGAGTGGTCGATAGTTGTGATTGTCATAATACAATCCATTGCAATTTTAGTGGGCATCATTGCCCCATTATTCAGATGCTTTGCAGCCTTAAGTTTCAAATTGTCCCTTAAATGGGTTAAGAAACATACCAAGGTCTGTGAAGTAGAGAAGTACTGGACGCAAAAGTTGTCGGAGTGGAAACAGATTCCTTTAGCTTTCCCATTAAGTGGTCGGATATCAAAAGCTCTTGTCTACAATTTGTATCACCTCATTCTAAACCTTTGCATTATCTGTCAGAAGGTAATTGTGGCATCATGCAAAATAATAGTACTCATTCCACTGGGCACTGTCATTATCAGTGTGTTTTGTGTCAATTGCTGCAAATCATTGAAGGCAAACTTTTTTCTTATGCGTATTGCGTCAAATCGTGATACAAACCGAGACGATGGATACTATGTTTTGCAACTTCAAGACGAGATGGAGCTTGGTAGAAGAACACTCAAAAGCTTTTCAAACTCGGCAAATCGCTCAATCCAGAAGGGTGAGAAGCAACTGCCTACAAATCTTCTG
>NC_037542.1:12803347-12808805 GCF_001531365.2 Cynara cardunculus var. scolymus | reverse complement strand
GAGCAACTGTTTTACCTGCTATCTAGCATGATTGTGGACATAGCGGTTGCTTGTTTTACCAACTTACCACGAGTCATAGTAATGAAATGCCAGGAGGATGCAATTGAGAAACGAGAGGCTAGTGTTGGGGCTGCAGCGGAGCTTCTTGGTAGTACTAAGAAGGTAATAGAAAAAGTTGATGCGTGTGAAGTACCAAACTTGGATCCTGGGCAAATGGCATTTATTGACGAGTGGCGTCTTCATTTTAAGCAATCAATCCCTTAGAATGTACATGCATATACGTACTCTACACACACACACACACATATATATATATATATATTGTTATGTTTTAAACAGGTAGATATCACTCTGACGTACTCTTGAAAAATGTATGTGCGGTTTGAGCCGACAATTGGTAAATGGTCGGAGGCCTATAATTACTGCATTAGAGTACATTAGACAATATTTGATGAAAAAGATTGTCAATAGTCAAAAGGTTATTGCAAAACTTGATGGACCGTTCACTCTAACAACCACCAATTTGTTAGGCAACATCAAGACAAAGGTGTTGAATATAATGTAATATGGAATGGAGGAAACAAGTATGAGGTGATTGGACCTTGCCAAGATCAAGACCGTTAATTCAATATAATAACCGAACAACAGTTTAGCCTAATTCATACAGACAATTAAATCTATACATACAACTTTATTTATATATGACTTAATAAAACAAAAAATAATAATACCTCGGATTCGTGACTCCAAGTGTATCCAATGTTATTGGAATGTAATCAGTGTATGACAAATACATTGCGCAAACGTCAACAAAGCTCCAAATTCTATGGCTGACCATAAGACCACACTACTAGAAAATAGGGTATAGTGACGGAATTTTGTGATAGAAACAATCCCTAACTAATTAGCGACGGGTAAGCCACAAACTCATTCCGTCGCTAATTAGCGAGGGAATGGTTTGTGGCCTATCCATCACTAATTAGCGAGGGATTACTTTCGTGGCTAATCGACAGGTTTTGTATAAAAAATACAGGGACGGATAATCCTTATAATCTTTGTTATATGTTGGTCATATTGTTGGCGGTCGTTGAAGGCATTGTTTTTCATGACACCCATCGCCTCGGGTAGTGATGATATATAAGACCTTAGCAATTATGTTTTGCAGATTGAAGATGAGATGGAGTTGGCAGAGATGACAGTGAAGGGCATTTCGAATTCCATGAATCGCTTGATTCAGAAAGTTAACAAGGAACAACACAATGATCTTTTAGAGCTTCTTGGTAAATCAATTGGTTTCGAGGGAGTAGAGGAGTTTGACATCGATCAGGTTCAACCTCTCCTTTCTGTTGAACCTGTTAATAGTTGGAGCTTACCGATAGTAACCTTAACGTGTATTGCTGTTTCTCTGCCGAACATTCGTGAGGGAAAAGTTGAGCGCTTGTTGAAAGGTGTTGGACCGTTGGTGACTGTCTCTCGTACACCCATCTTGTGGAAGAAAGCCTCAATGGTGGCAGTGAATATGCGAATGTTCGAAGGACAACAAGTAACTTATGGCACGAGGTTGAAGACAACTACAAGTGGTTGGGGATCACTCTAGAGAAAAATGCATATAAAGGAAAGACATCAATGGAGATTCTTCAATGGTTTGTTGATAAAGCTGGAGAAGTTGTAATAAAAATGAAGGGAAATACCAACGAGGAACTAAAGGAGAGTTTTCCTAGAGATTTGATCGCTGGTAATTCGATGTATCGTATTGCACAAACAATCCTGCTTACCCGCCAAAGCAACATCGAATCGATTAGCGAAGAGCAGGTATTTGAGTCATTATCTTGCATGATTTCTGATATATTCTCTGAGTGCTTCACTAACATACCACGAGTCATAGCAACAAAATGCGATGAAAGTGTGATAGAGAAACGAGTGGCAAGTGTCGAGGCTGCGACCAAACTTCTTGGTAGGAGCACGGAGATCGTAACAAATCTTGAAGGGTGTGAACTACCAGACATGGATCGAGATAAAATTGCATTCATCGACGAGTGGCGTACTCATTTGAAGCGATCGATCCCCTAGAATTCATTATCATTCATCAAAAACTAAACGATTGATTGTTGGTTTACTCTTGATTTTGCTTTGTTTGTCGCTGGATCATGTGTTTCGTCTATTTCCAATCACGTTGCCAGACCGTGTGAGAATATATGGAACATCAATAATTAGATTTTAGAGTCCTTAAGGAGATAGATATATTCGAACATGTATTGAAGGGAAAGTGTCTAAGTCTAGCTGATGTGAAACTCTAACAACCCCCTCCAACAAAGGGTAGACGACGTGAGACTCTTTAACATATTTACCTCCCAAAAAGGCCCTTTCAGTAGAGTAGTGGTCAAAACATTTGCTATTCATTTCTTCTTTATATATGCTGAAACGTTCATTCTCTCTCCTCGAGAGCACTTTTAGAGATTAATCTAATGGGGTTCTATGTATTTTCAAATTGTATCACAGTCAAGGTCTACCATTCTAGGGACTTGAATTTGGGACCTCTCCCCTCCTCTGATTTTTGGTTAAAAAAAGCCAGTTTTTCTAAAACAACTAGTTTTCTAAGAGCATCAACAGTGAAGGTTGTTATTAAGGTTTCTCTTCAAGCTTTTATAAAAACCTCTACTGTGAGACATATGTTCTTGTCCATCACAAGTTCTTAATAGAACTCAGATGTTTAAAACAAATATACGTGATTATAGGATAATCATTGACCACCTTAAAAATAAATTATGTAGCGATAAATAGTTTATTGCCATGGTTTTCTTTATTTTGTCTAACGTCAGTTTGTGTGGAGATAAGTAGTTTACGGCCACGGTATAGTAAAAATGCTCCAATACCATAAAAATTAGATACTTTTATAGCCACAGTTTTTATGCTATGGCTATGGTATTTAATTTGATATAGTAACGCATTTTAAATGCAGCCAAAAGGGTATCAATGATCACGGGAGAATAGGCTACGATTTGATAGAAAAAATTGTGGCCTAAGGCCTATGGTCACGGTTTTTAACAGTGGCAAATGTGAGTTTTTGTACTAGTAATCTGCCTAGAAGCAGACACCCTTGAAAGAGCTATAATCAGCAATCAGATAATTAATGGATTCATCTAATCTTTAAAAATGCAATCATCTTTAAACAAAAAAGAGACCAGAATGAGATGCACAATTGAACAATAAAAGATTTGAGGGAAGAAACATAGGCAACGGGAAAAAAAATCTTATAATGGGGCATGGTCCGGGATAACGGGAAAGGAAAAAAAGGAAATGGGGGAATCTGAAGTAGCAACGATCTTTGTCATGATCATTAGTTCTTCACCATCGTCGTCATCTGTGAGTGAGAAGTAGGAATGGATTTGCTACTAAAATTCCTGCTCATACATGAAACCAGAATAACGAGCAAGTGCATCTTCAACTACTTTATCTGTGACTGGTATTTCTTTCCTGTATTTCTAATACTTCATACAATACCCAATAAATAACAAATACATAAAGCTTATAAAAGATGATATCAAGAGTGGAAAATCAGGATTACGTCTCTTGAATCTCTACTTTAAAGAGTCATGTTCGACTTTTCGTGTACGGGAATGTGAGTAAAGTATACACCTATTTAAGGTTTTAGTTTTTTAAGTTTCCATTTTATGTTTATTTAAATATTATGTACCGTAAATAATTATCATTTATCCCTCAAGTTATCAATTAAAAGAACCTTACACCTTACAAAATAGTGCGTTGTAACGTGCCATAACATGTCATAACGCACCATAACACATTACAATGCAAGTCAAGCCTTAGAGTGGAGGCATAGGGGTTAACGTGACGGCGAACCCAAACCTTAACGCCATAACGAGTTACTTAGACCATAAGTAATACCAATGTCAATAATTCGTATTTTGCCTTTATGTTTTTCTTTACTCTTTTCCCGTCGTATTACAATCTCTTTACTTTTCTTTTTATGAATGAAATGACAAGCATCCATCACACTGAAATTAAGAGAATCGGCACAACGAGATTCTTTATGGTAGCAAAAGTATTAGTAGACCCTTCAATAATTGTCAATTCCACTAATAATTTGTACTTACACGTGATTACGAGCGGTCTTATTATTATTTGAATCATATAAATCGTGTGAAACCCGTGGTGATTTCATTTTCTTACTAATTATTTTATCAATTTTAATGATAGTTTAAAAAGATTGATTAAAAGAGAACGAGATTTTCTCTTTTAGTATTCAAAGAAATTCATAGGCCATTCGATTGTGCTTGTTGAACGTTTTGATGCAATATCTTTGAAACAAATTGGTATATGTTATATAAAGATATCCATCTTTTGTTATGTGGACCATCCGACCTTTTCTAAAACATTTSTAACATGAATCCACATCGTTCTCCATTATCATGATCGTTACGCAAACTTTATAAGCATTATAATTAGGGGTGCTAAAAAACCCGACCAACCCAACCCAATCCAATGCGAAATAACTCAACCCAAAGCAACCCGAGTTGTAAAATTGTCAAACCTTAGGTATTGGGTTGATATTGGGTTACTATTATTTGAACTCAACCCGATGAACCCGATATCCTTTTATTTCTTGGATTTAATATGATTGTTGAATTTTTATTAATATATACATTAAACAATTACACTATCATGTATGCTTTTCATATACACATGTTTTCAATCTATTCACATCTTTATATAACTCATTCGTTTATATGTTCAATAACTGTGAACATATATATGTAAATTGAGAAAATAAACTGAATGTGATATACATAAGAAATATAGATAAGTTGTATCAAATGGTTGATGATAAAAAAGAAATTATGAATAGAGAAATAACATATTCAAGGTTAGAAGAATATTTAATGTATCAAAGTATCAACCCGACTAACCCGATCAACCCATATGGGTTGGGTTGGGTTGCACTTTGGTTTAGGTTGGGTTGGGTTAAGATTTTTTCAAACCGCAAGCATTGGGTTCGGTTGTTCAAATGTCTTCAACCCGATCAACCCAACCCATGAACACCCCTAATTATAACATCTCACTTTTTGTTATGAAAAGAACAATATAAAACAAACATAGCATAACTTTAATGGCTCAAAAATTAAGTATATGTACGGCAAATATAAGCTAGCGTATTTTAAAAACTCGTTTGGATGGACAAAAAGTAGTTTGTAAACTAACTTATTGTAACGATATCTGGAGTAACGTTTTAAGAGTTTTTTTTGACAAAATTTTCAATTATAACCTTGATTAATTATTATTTATTAATATTAATTAATTAATCTTATTTATTCATCAAATTTTAACTATTAATTATTTAAAATTATTATCAATCATATCAAGTAATTTACATTATAATTTTTAGTTATTATTGAGTAATTTACCCATCAAAAACCAAATATAACAATTCTAAAAATGTTTA
>NC_037542.1:12799744-12802852 GCF_001531365.2 Cynara cardunculus var. scolymus | reverse complement strand
TATATAGGATTGTATACCATTTATTATTATTTATAAGAAGACATATTCTAGCAACCACACTCGTATGATATAAGGTGGATCATTGACTACATTATGAAAATCARATAAAAAGTTAAACARATCTGTTTGCAAGTTCATTATTACGAATAATTTCCACAAAAGATCAGACTAATGAYGTATATAAACAGTATTTGAATTCTTGATGTAGATGCTATATAGTTGGTTCTCATCCTTCGGATACTACTAGTGTACTGGACAACAATTTCAAGTTCTCACCCAATTCCCAAGCTATAAGAAATGTGYGTGCGAGTCGATTGCATTTAGTGTGTGYGTTTGACTGAACACGTTGGATTGTCGGTCAATTCTCACCACATASCGACCATTGTAGTCACCATCAACTACTTACCGTTGAGACCACCATCGCATATCCAAGCCACCGGCCAGCACCGGATATCCATGGTCAAACTACCAAAAGATAGAGCACGTTGACARATTTAATCAATGGATTAATTCGTCAGTAATTTCCAAGTGCTTTCCRACGAATACGCGACCAATTTGATATTCGAGACTTTGTGGCAAAATAGTGACGGATTACTGATGTATTATATTTCGCAGATAATCCGTCACTAATTGTTGACAGTTCACTGACGCTTATGATTCTCATCAGTGATTTGTCAATAATTCTATACCATCAGTTATTTTAATTTTAATTTTTAAGGTTTGTTACCATCAGTAAATTATAACCATTACCGACGGACTATYGGCAAACTTATAATTTGTCGCAAAAATCAATGGCTAAGGGGCTGTTTGGCAATTGCTGAATGGTTTGGTGCAGAATGATTAAGTGGTCAGAATGATTAAGAGGCTCTCATGATATAGTGCAAAATGAAATATAATTGTTTGGTAATTGTGTACAATGAAATTAGGGATCTTAATGGTTAAGGGAGATCCAGGATACAAAATCATTCAGAAGATTTTAGAATCATTAAGAGGCAGACTTTTTTTTTTTGCCAAACAATATTCACCTCTTAACGATTCAGAGGTTGCCTCTTAATGGAACTATTAAGAGGTAAACAAACAACCCCTAAATAGTATTTTTTTTTAATAGGAATATCTACAACATAACTACAAGTTGAGTTACCCGTAGCTAATGGTCACTCTGAAATCCATCACGGTCGATCACTAGTTGATATGCCGAAAAAGATTTATTTTTCAAAGTCTAAAATTAAATTAATGACGGATTACCGATGGAATTTTCCGTTGATTATGTTTTCTTCCGTCTTGAATTTTGTTTAAAATTGTTGACAAACATATCCGTCAATAACATTCATTAACGAAGGATCACCGATGACGAAAATTTCAATTGGATATATATCTACATAAAAAAATCAAAATTTAAGAAACGGTTTTTTTATTCCATTCATAAATCAAATCCTTACAAGTTATAACCCAAAACACTACTAAAAAATTGGGTTTTTCTAACGGTAAATTCGCAAGAAATTGAGTTTTTAAAGAGAAAAAAGTTATATATATATATATATATATATATATGACATTTTCCGACAGATTTCTGACGGATCTAACGAAAAATGTTATATAATATTTACCCTAGAAAATGGTTTTTAAAGAAAAAAAAATCAACAATTTTAGACGAATTTGACGGATTTTTTTATCTAGAAAATGGTTTTTAAGAAAAAAAAACATTTTTAATAATTTTAAACACGTCGAATATTGTTAATTAATTAACATCAATTAATTTTTCTAAAAAAATCAGACTAATTTGTGGCGGATTTGTGATGGAATCCATTAAATAATAAGAAAATAAATTATCCGTCGAAAATCCATCAGAAATTTAATTAAAATAATATATATTTTTTAAATCAGTGGGGGATTTGTGGCGTTTTGTTGATTTTTTGATTTTTTTTTGGAATCTGTTGGTAATTTTCCAACAAAAATCCGTCAGAAAAATCTGTCGATGAACCCAATTTTTTTAGTAATAAAAGGCATAAAAAATATACATTACCAAAAAATACCACTACTCGAAAACAAGTTTTTTGAAAATTTCTATTTCAAATCGTGTTTCTAAAAAAAAGTAGTATATACCACTATCATATACAGGGGTTTTACCAATGGATCGATCCGTCGGAAAAAATATCACCGACGAATCTCACGACCACGAGAATTGAAAAAATGGCATTCCTGATTGTAGCGAAAGTTAATATGGGCTGTTGCTTCCACTGATAATTCACATTTACTCTTTTCTAGTCATGTTACATCCTCTTTTCCTTTATCAATGAATTTTGGATTGAGTCGGGAATCCAATTTTGGATTCGGTATGGATCAATTTAATTTTCGACGACGAATTAATTAATAGCTTAGATATTATTATTCATGATATTGATCCGATTCAAGATCATCGGTAGAGAATGCATTCATTGAATTGACAGATGAAAGATTTATCATCTCTATGGGATTAATTCCCGAGTTATTGTTAAAAAAACGATGAGATTATGGAAGTAAATATTCTTGCATTTATTTTTACTGCACTCTTCATTTTAGTTCTTACTGCTTTTCTGCTTATGATTAATTACTGTAAATGAAACTTCACTTCTGGTTTCTGAATAATAGTTGAAGAAATCAAATGAAAAGGATTTTATTTTTGCGTCTTAAATGAAATCAACGGGTTATAATAAGCAATATTCTATGAAATCCGAGACAAATACCATCACAATGATATTATGGTAGCAAAAGCAGTAATATGCCCCTGGAATAATTGTCACTTTCTTTGATAATGAGTATTGAACAATAACTACAAAATAACAAAAGATCTGAAATTTGATTAAGGTATACAATATCAATATTATATATATATATATATATATATATATATATATGTGTGGGGAGGTTCAAACGAGAACCCCTGTGATTTACGAGAATGCGAGAACAACCCAATAACCTCAAACTTTTTTAATTAATAAATTAACTTTTATTATATATAAATAATTTAATAAGGACAATAATGTAATTAAGTAATTTTTATAATTTTTATTTTATTTTAATTAACCATAATTATTTTTTCACGTTCCACGTTTTACTCTTGGTAGTTAT
>NC_037542.1:12751260-12799114 GCF_001531365.2 Cynara cardunculus var. scolymus | reverse complement strand
TATATATATATATATATATATATATATATATATATATAACATATTTCATTAAACTACTATATGTATTATATATTTGATCAATTCAAAAACAAAAAATAATAATACCCTGGATTCGTGATTCCATATATATTATCCAATTTATTGGAATGTAATCAGTGTATGACAATACAACGTACACACATCAACAAAGCTCCAAATTCTATGGCGGACCATAAGACCACACTACTAGAAAATAGGGTATAGTGACGGAATTTTGTGATAGAAACAATCCCTAACTAATTAGCGACGGATTAGCAACGGGTAAGCCACAAACCCGTTCCGTCGCTAATTAGCGAGGGAATGAGTTTGTGGCCTATCCGTCACTAATTAGCGAGGGATTACTTTCATGGCTAATCGGCAGGTTTTGTATAAAAAATACATGGGAATATGTAATTTTAATTTATTTTTTTAAAATTATAAAAACGAGGACGGATAGCGACGAAAAATCATCGCTAAAAGTTCCCGATCCCTCGCTAATATGTCGCTTAAAAGCCCGTCGCTAATCCGTTGCTAATTAAAGGTTTTTGTCGCTATAAATTTCTCTCACTAATCCGTCGTTGATAACCTTCCATTGCTATTACGTCGTTAAATGTTCCCCTCGCTAACAGCATTATCCACGACCTTTTGACCCACGGATTATCAGCGATGGATCATCAACGAATGGTCCTCAGTTTTGTAGTGTCATCCACTTCAGTGTTTTCATTACGAATTTCTTAAGTGAGACGTAGAAAGAAATTGTGATGTATGGTTGTTGTGAGTATGATTTCTTGATAAGAAATTGTGTTTGATAATGGCTAATAATGTAGGATAGTAGCCGACAGATATAACTTTTGCTTTCATGCATCCTTCCTTTCCACCACATAAACCATGGCAACTAATTGCCACAATAAAGTCTTAAGTTTTTCTGGATATAAATAAATTGCACACTCATATATACATATACATATATATATATATATATATATATATTCATGCTAAGTTCAACTTACATATCCCTTGATACTAGTTAATTTCCAAGATGACTCCAGCTTACGCCGACTGTATGAGAATTTGGCGTGCGTTGGAGCTTGATGCATCTACATCCCATTATATCAATACGACCCTCGATACCAGAGACAGAGGATTGGTGTTGGGTTTCTGCCGAATGATACATGATTTAGAAGAAGGGAAGAGTTATAGCAAACCTATGTTGTGGATCGGCATCTACATAGCGGTAGCTACATTATTGTGTATGTTTCTCATGGTCGCTGATTTGTTCCATGGTTTTCGAAATAGAAAACTCTGGTTTCCATCCAAATATTTCACTCTCAACACTGCTACTATCACCCTCATAACTATCTCAATGAAGCTCCCTGTCGATCTGAGTGGTCAGATGCCGGGCAACTTAGACCAATTAGCCAAGTGGGGAAGCATGACCTTCATGTGTACTATGATGTCTAATTTAATGCCTTCTCTGGCGTCTATGGACAATAGGGAACTTTTTGCAAATGTTACAGGTATGGCCATTCTCGTTATCACAATCGTTGTCAATGTTTCAATCCAGATTGAAACCGGTTTGGTTCTTAACTACTTTGATGACTATGTTTACATAGGCGTAATGCTCTTTTTACTTGTAATAATGATATCTTCGGCATTAACGATTCCAACCTCAAAAAAGATATTGGAATTGAAGTATCAAAGGGTACAAAAAACAACTTCAAGTGGCGTACATCCACAACGTACAAGAATGTCGAGGGTTGAAGAACTAGTACAATATGTGAGAAAATATTGGATGATGGCAGGAACTTCTAGCCCACAGTTTGTTATGATTACCGCTCCACTATGCTCTGCGGCTGGGATAGCTTGTGTGCCTACAATAGCCTGCATTACTATTTCTTTGTGTGCCTCTGGGCATATTCAGGACGAAGAGCTTATTTAGATTTTGGTTCAGATTATGAGTGGTCGATAGTTGTGATCGTCATAATACAAGTCATTGGAATTTTAGTGGGTATCATTGCCCCAGTATTCAGATGCTTTGCAGCCTTAAGTTTCAGATTGTCCCTTAAATGGGTTAAGAAACATACCAAGGTCTGTGAAGTAGAGAAGTACTGGACGCAAAAGTTGTTGGAGTGGAAACAGATTCCTTTAGCTTTTCCATTAAGTGGTCGGATATCAAAAGCTCTTGTCTACAATTTGTATCACCTCATTCTAAACCTTGGCATTACTTGTCAGAAGGTAATTGTGGTATCATGCAAAATAATAGGACTCATTCCACTGGTCACTGTAATTATCGGTGTTTTTTGTGTAAACTGCTGCAAGTCATTGAAGGCAAACTTCTTTCTTATGCCTGTTGCCTCAAATCGTGAAACTGAGCATGCCTTTGAGCAAAATCATGATACAAACCAAGACATTGAAAACTACGTTTTGCAACTTCAAGACGAGATGGAGCTTGGTAGAAGAACACTCAAAAGATTTTCAAACTCGGCAAATCGCTCAATAAAGAAGGGTGAGAAGCAACTGCCTACAAATCTTCTGAAGCTGATTGAGCAATGTACGGGATTCGAAGGAGTAGTGAAATTTGATAGTGAGAACATTCAAGGTCTGATTTGGGTTACATTTCCCAACAGTTGGAGCTTGCCGATAGTAACCTTAACATGCATCGCAATTACACTCCCAAACATCAGTCAGGAGAGTGTTGATAACTTGTTTAAAGGTGTGAGTGAAAGTCTTTCCTATACTCTTCTTGTTGAAGAAAGCCTTAACAACGTAGGTGAATATAAAAAAATTCATAAAGCAACTATGGAGTTGCGGCAAGAGGTTGAAGTCAACTACAAGTGGTTGGGGAACACGCTCCAAAGAAATGCCTATAAAGAAAAAAATCCAAAAGAGATTCTTGAATGGTTTGCTGATAAAGCAAAGGACATTGCAGTAGAAATGAACGAACACATCAATGAGGAACCGTTCGACAGCTATTGTGACAGGTTGGTTGTTGCCGATTCGATGTATCGCGTGACACAAACAATCATGGTTAACTACCCTGATGACATCGAAGACGGCAGAGGAGAGCAACTGTTTTACCTGCTATCTAGCATGATTGTAGACATAGCGGTTGCTTGTTTTACCAACTTACCACGAGTCATAGTAATGAAATGCCAGGACGATGCAATTGAGAAACGAGAGGCTAGTGTTCGGGCTGCAGCGGAGCTTCTTGGTAGTACTAAGACGATAATAGAAAAAGTTGATGCGTGTGAAGTACCAAACCTGGATCCTGAGCAAATGGCATTTATTGACGAGTGGCGTCTTCATTTGAAGCAATCAATCCCTTAGAATGTACATGCATATATATTTTGTTATGTTTTAACAGGTAGATGTCACTCTGGCATACTTTTTATAATGTATGTGCAGTTTTGAGCCGACAACTGGTAAATAGTCGGACAAGCCTATAATTGCTACATTAGACAATATTTGATGAAAAAGATTGTCCATGTTCAAAAGGTTATTGCAAAACTTAATGGACCATTCACTCTGACAACCACCAATTTGTTCGGCAAAATCAAGACAAAAGTTGTTGACTATAATGTAATATGAAATGGAGGAAACAAATATGAGGTGATTGGACCTTGACAAGATCAATGTACTGTCGATGTTGAAGAGAAAAGTTACCTGTGTAGGCGTTGGGAGTTAACGGGGATGCCATGCAAGTATCTTGTCGCATCAAGTTGGTTCATGGCAATGAATGGAAGAGAACTAGGGCTGCCTTAGAATTGGGTGGAGCCATGTTACTAGCTTGCAACATGGTAGAATGTTTACGCTTTCTAATTTTCTTTTTAAATTGGAGTTGGTTTAATTCTTATGCGTTCGTCTCAAGTTTCATGAATTGATACAACGTCTGTTATTTGGGTTTAATATAAAATAATAAAAAGAACAAAAATTAACGCTAGAATGGTAATTTATATTATTAAGACCTTTCATTCAAAATGATAATCGAACAAGATTCACCTTTTAATAATTCAGATGTTGCCTTTTTAATGAAACTGTTAAAAGGTAAACAAACATCACCAAAGTTTGTTTTGTTGGTTTTTTTTTTCCATCCCTTGCTTGTTTTGACCCATCGTTTAACATATCGGACCCATTTCTCAACGTTAAAACAGTAATGGGCTTAAATCAGTATTTATCGGCCCAATTCGGTTCGGGCTTCAAGCCTGTCCCGTTCAGTTCAATTGTAAACCCTAGGTTTATAATCGTTTCTTCAATACAATTTGCTTTCACAGTAGGATTTCCCCAGGGAAGAAGCAGCGGTTGTGGTCAGTGTTCTTCGTCCCCTATACACTACCGGCAACCATGGCGACTCAAATGAGCAAAAAGAGAAAGGTTAGTCTCATCCATTACTGTTACAAGTTGGTGATACGTGTGCTTTTCATAGATCCTTATTGTGATTTGCTTTTGCCTATCAGTTTGTAGCTGATGGCGTGTTCTTCGCTGAGTTGAACGAGGTCCTTACCAGGGAACTCGCGGAGGACGGCTACTCTGGCGTTGAAGTTAGGGTTACGCCTATGCGAACGGAGATCATAATCAGGGCCACCCGTACCCAAAACGTTCTCGGTAAAATTCTAATCTCCTTACCTTAAACGTAATTGTCAATTCATAAAATAAATTTATTGAATTTAGGCAAGTGATGATTTATCGATAGGACAAACATGAAGTAGATTCGCAATCTGCATCTGTTTAACAAGATGAACAGGCATTTGATTTCATAAACTTGGTTAATATGTTGTTCTAAACATATTTGTTTCATGATATTGGCTATACACGGAATGAAAATTTTATGAGAAAGGGATTCAATCTCATTGAAGTCACCACATTCATGTTTTCTGCTACTATTAAGGAACATAGTAAAGTGTGCCAAGGATTAATGATCTTGAACAAGTCAGCGGTTAACTATGTATGACCAATATGCACAGCAGATGTACCTAGTACCTACTACAACTGCCTCAAGCTATCGTAGTGTAAGCTTTACCTGTTGTTTTCATTTTGAGCCTGAATCTATATCTCATTGTGACCCCCTGGTATTAACTCTTTATCCATATCAACTAAGCTGTTAAGATGGAAACATTAGCATCTTAACTTGTTATCTACAAGTTTCTGTTTCTCTGTTTTCATATAGTTGTTGTTAAGTTCTTATTGATTGTTAGCATGGACAAAATTACCACCAAGACATTTTAACATCATGGTTATTTGCTTTTGAACCTGATTTTACAGGTGAGAAGGGCAGGCGAATAAGGGAGCTGACATCTCTTGTTCAGAAGCGTTTTAAGTTCCCTGAAAACAGCGTGGAGCTTTATGCTGAAAGAGTCAACAACAGAGGGCTATGTGCCATTGCTCAGGCCGAGTCTCTGCGTTACAAGCTTCTCGGAGGGCTTGCTGTCCGCAGGTTTGTAAATCATCTTTTTCATTCAACTGCTAATCCATCGACATTATGTTGTTATTTTAATTTGATTGCAATGGAATTATAGTGGCATGTGCAACATTTTTTAGGTTTTTTTGGTTCTTACTTTATATCGTTTTTCCCGTCATTGCCTTAAAAAAACGTCATGCCATTTTGCTAGTTAAAGCACATTTGTTACCACTGGATATATATATCTTTTTTTTAAGAAGCAAATTTTTCGTTTTAAGCTTGAAAGAAAGTATCCGTGAGGCAGATGATGACTATTTTATTTTTTTAAATCAGGACCATTTTCGTATTTCTTTGTTGCTCTCAAGTACAAATCAATGAAGATCATTCTTTTTTGTTTGAGATTGTTCAAAATGATTGGTTTCTTGTTTTTTGTTCCTCTAAACATGTACATTCATTGCTGATAGTTATTGTACTTAATAGCTATAATCCAGATTGAGTTTGATAAAACTGTATCAGCTGACATTCCATATGGCTGTTTTTAGGGCTTGCTATGGTGTTCTGAGATTTGTTATGGAGAATGGAGCAAAGGGGTGTGAGGTATGTAAATATATAATATGATTATGCTTCTATTATCCCTCCCAACACGTTTCTTTTCTTATGCCGTTCATCACTCCTAGGTGATTGTTAGTGGAAAGCTTAGAGCTCAGCGTGCGAAATCCATGAAGTTCAAGGATGGGTACATGGTATCATCTGGTCAACCTGTCAAGGAGTATATCGACTCTGCTGTGAGGCACGTCCTTCTTAGACAGGTAAACACATATCCTCACTGTCGTTTCTTTTCTAATAACGATGGATGTTTGGCCCAGCTTGTGCCCATTTTGCTAAATCCATGGGGGATTTGAAAGTTAACAGCTGGGAAAAACCTTTTCGTGTTCTAGATGGGACTCAAACTAGTGACCATTTGGGAGCAAATCCTATCATTTATACAAACAAATAACCGCATGTGCAGGGTGTTCTTGGTATCAAGGTTAAAATCATGCTCGACTGGGATCCTACGGGCAAGCTTGGCCCGAAGACGCCTTTACCCGATAACGTCATAATTCACATGCCTAAGGACGATGTTGTCGTGCTCCCACCCAAAGAAGTCGAGGAATATAGGCCACCACTTGTGGTTGCCGATGAGCCTTTGCCCATGCCAATGGCAGTACCCGTCTAAAACAAGATTAGTAGAAAATCTATGTGATGGCTAGACTTCCAAGTTATGGAAGATAAATTTTTCTGTCTGTTGAGTTTGCTTGGACAAGCTTTTTTGTTTTTGGAATCTGGACTGCTGTTGAGATCATGAAATTTATGTTTATTACCAAAATTATTTGTTTCATTGGAACTTGTAGTTTTTGAACTCTGGTAATTACTGATGGTTTTGAACTTGTGTCTACTTCAAGTAGTTTGGAGTCTTGTGGTTACATTTATTAGTTCATATCTACGGATATGTGTGAACATTCTATAGGCATGGCAATAGGGCGGGGCTTGATCCCGGTCCTAGTGGGTACGGGGATTATTATCCTGTCCCTGGTCAATCTCTAGCAATATTCAGTCAAAATCCGGTAAAACCCCGGTTAAACCCCGTAAATAGTATCCTTTATTTTGATTTTACCGAGAATCCCTGGCCCTGGTTTGAGTAACATCCCCTGTCCCCGGTTTGTGTCAAATGGGGATCCCTGGCTTGGGACCCGTTTTAGCGGGAAATCTCCGTCTCCATTCGGGTCGGGTGAACTGGGTTCCCCACCGGATCAGGGAAAATCATCATCCCTAATATTCTATATATAGATAGAAGCGATCAATTGCAAACTACTCTTTTTTGTGCAAATTATACAAACCGATCTTATCCATTCGTTTTCTTAATCAATGGTCATGATTAAAATGTGTTATATTAGGAAAGTAAAAAAAAAAAAAATCTTGAAAAAAGGGCAAATTTGATAAATCACCCATATCTATACTATCTTATTAAGTAAATTTAGCAAAAGTTTTAAATTCTTAAAATTTTAAATGACCAAAATACCATTTATACTTACTTTTTCATTTTTCCACCCCCTCCTCTCCTCACATCACATACACTTACCCTCTCACATACATTACCAATTATAATTTTAAATTTACACTTTATATTCCTATAATTAATTAATTAATTGACTTACGTGATTTACTTTTAAATGTTTCATTTTAAATCTTTATCAAATTAACATACATAATCGTATATCAATTAAAACATGTTTAAAAAATACATTTTTATTTTAACAAGTTACACCATTAAAATCGTCTCATTAATACCTTCGAAATGAGTCTAATATTGAATAGTTTTTGACTTAATTATATTATTATATATTATATATACTGTGAAAAAATATTTTTAATATTTACGATTTATACTTTTATAATTATTTATATATATATATATATATACTATATATTTTGGGGTTAGGCTGTCCAAATTGCACTGTATAATATGTTTTGAATTAATATGTTATTGGGTTTTTTTGAAATATATATATATATATATATATATACATATATTAATTCAACCTTAATATAAGTTTCTGGACAAGAAAGAGGGTAAGCAGTTGAAATTTAATTCTAAAACCCATTTTTTTTTTGTCTTTTCATGGCTTATTATCTGTCAAATTTGTAGTTTTCTTTATTGGTTTTGAGTGTTTATCTTAAAACTCAATTTTCTTGGTTCTTTGTTCTTGGTGTAAATCGAATACATTTGTGGAGTCGTTTAAATATGTTGGATTTTAAATATATTGGATTTTAAACTGTCATACAATTTTTTTCATCGATAATCTGTAATTGGAACCATAACTCTTATTTATTCAAATTGTATTAATATGTAAAGACCAAGTGTAACATATATCATCGTTAAATCTTATCTTATAAAACCAGTAGGACTTCAAAATCGTTAAAATTCATGGCTCACGCCGCATTGTGCGGGTACACAACTAGTGATTCCATAAATAAAATAACATTTACATTAAAAATGGATCCAAGTAAGAAACACTCATACTAGATATATTGTAATAAATTATGAAACAGAAGTATATTTTAATCAACAAAAAATAATGAAACTTTTTGAATACTAAAGAAAATATTTGTTTCATCAAACGAATAAATGAAACTGTTACATCATTTTATTGAATGAACCATTTGAATGATATATGAAACTCCTTGTCACCTACAATGAAAGATGGACATTTGACATGTAGTAGTGAACGATGTATGAAACTATTTCATTATCGGTTATATGTGTAGAATTTGACTCTTAATAATTTCTAATCAAACTAATTTTAAAACAAGAAATACCCTAATAAACGATGAAACATATAAAGAATGAAACATTTTTGAAAATTGAATGAAACATTTTGAAAACTGAATACTTTATTTTCGTAAGTTAAACTTTTTCATGCATAAAATGTTTCGAAATATTAATAAATTAAATTCATAAATGAAATTATGTTCATGGTCACTATTGAACATGACATTTCTTTCATTATTGAAACTATGTATATTTTGTCAATGAAACGAAATCAGATTTCATATTGTACTTCTTTTACAATTCATATTTTAAGAGTATAATTTAATAAAATAATATAAACTATTAATGGTAATAATTTTATATTAAAAACAATTGATTTACACCGTTTATTGAATGAATAACGTGACTCCTTGTCACCTACAATGATATATGAAAATATTTCATGAAGAGTATCACACTGTTAATTATTTTTAATCAAATTTATTTTAGGAGTATAATTATTAAATTCATATTTTAGGAGTATAATTTAATAAAATAATAAAATTATTAATGATAATAATTTATATTAAAAACATTTGATTTACCACCTTCTATATTAAAGGTTTTTATATTTACATTTCTATAGTTAAGAATAATTATTACCTTCCAATATTTAACCAGTATACAATCAAATAACCATTATACCCTTTGTTATTAAAATTAAAGAAAAAAACGGAAATTTCCTATTAGTTGAAAATGGTTTGCAAAGTTTTTACGAATCGGGCGGTTTGTAATCTAACCGAGAGAGAGAGAGAGAGAGAGAGAGAGAGAGAGAGACTTGGGATCATGTGAGACCAAGGTTTTTCGTGGGACTCGTAATACCAATTTTCAACCATTGGATTAGATCTACAATCTAAACATTCATAATCATAAAATTACCACGAGACTTCTCAATAATCACAAAATTGCCACGAGAATTCTCAATAATCACAAAATTGTCATCGTGCAACTTTAGACCATTAGATCATTAGCTTATAAAGTTGATCAATGAACATAAATTGGTCTTACGGGTCTCACGAAAACCATTTTTGAAAATGTATAATATTATATTGGTGTAGTCGTATTAGTATAACAGTGATTGCAAATTTGATATAATACATTTAGATTTGTTTGATAATTTTTGAATGGTTTAGTGTAAAATTTTAAATGATCAAAATGATTAAAAGACTCTTATAATATAATGAAAAATGAAATACAATTGTTTGATAATTATTTAAGATGAAATTAAGGTACTGAATGATTAAGGAAAGTCTAGAGTACAAAATTATTTAAAAGATTTTAAAACCATTAAAAAATAAAAAAAATTTACAACTAAAATTTATTTTTTAATAAACTATTAAAAAGTAAAAAAACAATCACTTTTCAATTTTAAAAGATGAAGAAACACCAAGGCCCAAAGGGGTGTTATGCCCAAGCCCAGGTTGAGGTCCACAGGCCCAATAGTCTTTTGATCTCAGAAGTGAAATTGGTTCTGGGACTCGTCTCTCATGGTGGTTTTTCTCTTCTAATACCTAATCGACATCGTCTCTCCGATCTCGCCTTATCGACTCTCGCCGTTTGTCTCCGGTAACTATACATCTCTCTTTATCCTTCCTCATTCGAATTTCTGTGAATCCAACCTTTTCGTCTTTCTATCCACATCGAAACGAAAACAAAATTAGGGTTTTAAAATGAATTTAATCTCATTATTTGTTTTATACTCTATGCATCCGAATGGAAGCTCCTTTGCTTCTTCAGGGAGCCAGTGCTCCCTAAGCGGTTCTTGTTAATTACTTAAATGAGTCCAACTCTATCTGAAACCTGCCTTTGGATTTTGCTAGTGTCTCCCTTTCTTAGCTAGGTTGTGATTTCTGACATGTTTCGATGTGAAATTTACTTGGATTTTTTTATTAGAAATTCGACATTAATCATACGTGCACTTATGTTGTAGTTTTTTTTTTTTGAAAAATTCAAATTTCATATCTATTATGAACTCGAGGCTGATTCTTTTGATCCTCAATCTTAAACTGCAGCTCTTACTAAGGGGGTACTTTGTAATCTGTTAAGAGTGGCCATTGTTTCCAATCGTTTGCCTTTCTAGTTACCTGGGATACTCAAACACTACGTCAACAATTATGTAACTCTAGTTTTGTTAACAAGGGAAAAGTCTGAAATAGAGATAATGCATCATGTACTAAATTTAACTTTATTTGTTCTCTCAAACTGCCTCTACTGTCTATGAATTTTCTTGCTCTTAAGGAGGCTTGCATCGTTGAACATAGTTTGTTTGTTAAACATTAATGTTGTTATCTCATATCCATGAAAGGGTATGCTCCAATTTCTCAAATACCTGTACAGGTCCGCCCCATACTGGCAGCATTCAATCTAAATAAACTTGACCATGCGAGTGATTAGAGCATGAAATGCTATGGAGGAACTGGGGACTATGCCATTTATCTTTTAAGAGTGTAATATTTGGTAGCGAGCAAAGTAACCACTATGCTCAACATCTAGTTTTTTCATTCATTTAATAGTGAGTTGTGATCATCAGGAGAGAAATGTGTGTCAATTCACGTTCTTTATACGAAAACAATCTGTTTTAATGATAACTTTGGTGGTTGGGATATATTTGCCCTTTTGAGCAATATAATTTTTTGTGGGTATCATGCTCTCATTGTTCTTACTTGTCTATTTTAGATCTTAATGTTATATAAGGGTGATAAATAGCAGGATATGTGTAGTGTTCAGCATGTTAGTCCCTTTTTTTTTTGTCATAACGTCTTTCATCCCTAATCCCTCTGCTCATAATGATTAGCATCTTAATGGACAAGCATTCCTACATTACAATCTCCATTCCTTACCTGCTGTGAGCCTCTGATCAATGTTGGTCTTCCTCCATATCACACTTCTATAAAAACAAAGTTATGATCCTCCATTATGTTTAACGGACGTATCATTTGCTACCCACTAGTCCTAGGACCATCACCGCCACTATTGCCATGGCCACTGTTGATACCTAACTAGTTGACAGATGCTATTAGCACCATTCTTACCATTACTAGCTATAAAACCCTCTGAGCTACCTTTTCTCTTAGACTTTGGGTTGATCGTCTCCATTATATCTTTTGTTTTTTTAGTTTAACTTTTTTCAATTGGTTCACTTGGATGTCTTTTTTCTTCGTCTTTTCTAGTGCGGAGATTGTATTGTTATTTCGATTGATAAACCTTTTAATGTTAATGGATTGATAAATGGATCCGCAGCTTCTTCCTAGCTTAAATCATAAAGATCCCGAATTATTTGGTTCAAGCCTACTAAAAAGTTTGTGTGGTAGGGTTTGACTTTTGTGGTCAAATGAGTGAATTTAGGGTTTGAATATTAATAGGAAAACTAGGTGTCTCTGCTTAGCTGTGAAAACTATCACCAACTACAAAGTTCTTTTATAATCAAATTAAAATTGAAATGACTTCATAGTTGGACTCTTATCGGTTGTTAATTTTTTCATACAAGTCAAAATGTATCTCTAACCTTGGAATGGTGGTGGTAAATCTTGACTAATTGCTGTTGTAACCTCATTGGCACAACAGCTAAAGAGTTACTAGCTGGAAAATGGGTGCTAAGCTAAATAAGGGTTCTAAAAGGGGCACCTTGGGGTAGTTTCCCTGTTACAATAAGGCCTATGGCATTTGTGTAAGGCGTGCAAAAATTTATTTTTTTTAAATTTAGCTTTAGTGTTTTTACGCTTTTAACTTTAGCTTTTACACTTCTACATATTTACCTAATCACATCACTCACAGTTTCATGGATTCACACACTTCATGGGCCCATGGTTAAAACGAAATTGTAAAACCCCTTCAAGTTCTAATATCTGAACAGACTCTTTATATAATGCTAATATATATGATATTTCTTCTAATATAAATGTAAATTTTTTAATATCATTGTCTCATTCAATAGTAAATAGAAAACATATATGTATATGATATAAAAATTTGCCTCCTTATGTCACGCGTTGAAAAACGTCGCGTGCTCTCCTTGTCATTTAAGGGTTGAGGCTTGAACTCACCAGCATGCCACGTCTCACGCCATATAGAAGCTTGATCTAAATCATGTACAAGCACATTTAAACTCAAAATTGGTTAGAAGTCCGAAAGATAATTGAGATTTGACATTCAATTTTAATTTGTTACTTATTGTTCGAATGGATATTATTCAAATTTGAATGCATCCACATTCTTTTACGGAAAGCAATAAAAAGCAACTGAAAATAGCCAAGGTATTTGAAATAGTCTGGGACGAAAAACAATGGAACATTTCCATTTAAAACCTAAAAGAGTTGACTAGGATAGAAGCATAAATTTATGATTTTTTTCACATATAATACAACTGTCATTCATACTTCCGAACAGAAACTGGACAAAGTATGATTCATCTCCACAATATTACAGAATCAAGATGACAAAGTACATATCTTTGCTTGATTGTGGAATAATATTGCAAAGCTAGAATATGGTAAGCCTGCTACGAGGTAGACTGTGTTTGAGAAAGAGTGAGAACATAGGTAGCATAGAAATACGATAATTTGGTATGGATGCATGTTAGTTTGTTTTGGATTTAGGTTTAGAATATTATATTCAAGTATTGGCTTTATAATGTATTGAATTCTCAACTTAGGAGCTGGCTTATACATGCTTATATATAAACTTAGTATACCCATTTGCTATGTTAAGTTAAAGTTCAAATCTGGATTCGATTTCAAATAACCAGATACGAATTGATCAAGGCAATTTGTTAAACATTATGTTGAATTGGATATAGCACTATATTAAACAGCCGGCGAATGTTGGAAGAACCCAAATTCACATTTATATAATCAAATACGGACAATTCTAATCATGAATTGAATTCAGTTTATTATCAGATTTACTGGTTACAAATTAGAGACCTAGGATTGTTGATCACATCGATTCATTTTAGTAAATAATACCTCGTACTTTTCTGGCTTTTGTAGTGCTTGATGTTGGTTATATAGTTTGCGATTTTTCGTGAGATAGGAGCACAATGGCAAACTACTCAGGAAAGGGAGCCCCTGCAAATGGATCTGTGTATGTTTGTAATTTGCCTCCTGGGACGGATGAAGACATGTTAGCTGAATACTTTGGCACGATTGGCTTGCTAAAGGTATGGGTTCTAAAAAGGTATTTCTTTACTTGCATGTTTGTTTGTATTGTTGCATAATAGCTCGTATACTTTTTGAAATTTTGCGACTTCATTGTTCTTTATGTTTCCACTGTATAGAAAGATAAAAGAACCGGCCGACCAAAGATATGGTTATATCGGGACAAGGTGACAAACGAGCCTAAGGGAGATGCTACAGTGACATATGAAGATCCATATGCTGCACAAGCTGCTGTAGAATGGTTCAACAATAAGGACTTTCATGGGGCCATCATCGAAGTTCTCATGGCAGAGTCAAAAAATTCACATAATGTTGTAGCACCTCTTGTTGAACCAAGTTTGGTCGATGATGTTGTTGATCTGGAGGAAAGTGCCAAGGACATGAGTGAAAACGCAGGAAGAGGTAGAGGTCGTGGTGATGCTTCAGGAAGTGCTCCAGCAAAGGCATGGCAACAAGATGGGGACTGGATGTGTCCGAATACAAGGTCTGTGATATGACATTGGTGAGCAGCTCCATCTGGCTAATTTTTTACGATGTATTTCACTCTGTAATAAATTATATTTCCCAATTACTATCTTATGTGCTATTTCGGTAGCAGTTGTTCGAATGTGAACTTTGCATTTCGTGGCGTATGCAACCGTTGTGGAAGTGCAAGACCCGCTGGTGCTTCTGGTGGAGGTGCAGGGGCTGCTGGTCGGGGTAGGGGTCGTGGTGGCCCTGATTCAGGAGGCGGTCGTGGAGTTGGTGGTCCCACAGGCCTTTTTGGTCCTAATGATTGGCCTTGTCCAATGTAAGTAAATAACAAGTAAAAACATTGAATTTGATTATATGGAAGTGGCAGTTGTAGCAGCTCTGTTTTAAAATATTTATATCATTGTTCCATGCACACTGATTTTGGTTTATTTTCTTATCTTGTTTTCGAAGAAGGGGTGAAGGTTATTCTTCCTAGGATGTGAAGTTGTGAACAGATATACCTGACTTTGTGCATTATTTTTCAGTATTATATAGTATCTATCTATTCGGGCTAGTGGCTGAAAAGTAATTGATCACGTCAAATGCTCTGTTAACATTTACTTTTGGTTTTATCATTTCTACATTTCCTTGCCTCGAGTTGGTATATGATATGACATTTTCATTTAGCTTATCATCTTGTGGCATTCCTTTGTATTCTTTTCATATGGCGTTCTTTCGTTAGTGTGGCATTTTGAGAAATTTTTTCTTTATGGTTGAAAATCCTTTTGTGATTTAAAATTATAGTTGTGCTTTGGAATTATATGAACTTTTGAAATGTAATGAGTGTGACGGTCTGTACACCACTCAGTAGTTACATTTGTGACAAGACTACTATAGACATGTATAGAAAATAGTTCCTGCTGTTGTATGAGGCAAAAATTTGCAGTCACTCAGATAATGGTTATCACATGCACATAAGTTTGCATATATGTGTACATGCTAATCAATTAAGATGAAGATGTCAACAGCAATAGATTTTGTAATTTATATAGTTGAGGTATAAATTTAGTCCCTGAAAATTTGAAAAGCTAGTAAACAGACATTATCTTCGTATATGATCACATTGGCAACTTCTTATGCTTTGATTTTTTTTCGCAGGTGTGGTAACATCAACTGGGCAAAGCGCTTAAAATGCAACATCTGCAACACCAACAAACCTGGTGTTAGTGAAGGGGGTGTGAGGTATCATGAATGAATTGTAACCTTCTCTTTCGTGTATCTAATTGGTAATAGCAAAGCACCGTATCGACGTAGGAAATCTATGTTCATTGTTTTCCTCTTTCCATAAAAATGTGTAGGATGGGGTATGTGGGTTCATTTTTGCACATTTGCCATGGAAGCTCTCATGGCTAATGCATATTTTTGACATCAAGAATAGTTGAGCTATTATTTTTGTCATCTCTAGTATATTCTATTAGACTGTATGGCCTCACAGTTTCTCTAAGATGGATTTATTGTTTACCTAGTTTGTAGATTCTTTGTAAACCACTTTTTAACTTATCTGCAAACAAAATCATGAAGGTTTTTTTTTTCCGCATCTTTTGTATGTAGACCTGACCTCTACCTTCGAGATATAGTAGGCAAATACTTAAACCTGTTTTATTGTACGTATCTACAAAACTCTGGCAATTTGGGAAAGATTTACTTTTTATCAAAAGGTCAATTAAAGACTATTCTTCGTTGTTTGTAGAGGAGGACGTGCTGGTGGGTACAAAGAACTTGATGAAGAAGAACTAGAGGAAACAAAGCGACGCAGGCGGGAAGCTGAAGAAGTAAGATCATTTTTCTACAGTTACAGAAGTCGTGTTTTGCAATGCAGGTCCTCACTTCTCATCATGTAATTTCAGGATGATGGTGAGATGTACGATGAATTCGGAAACCTCAAGAAGAAGTTTCGTGTGAAAGCACAGCAAGCTGAAGTTGGTCAAGTGTTACCTGGAACTGGACGGGCAGGCTGGGAAGTTGAGGAGCTAGGTACTGCTTTATAGTTTTCAATGTTTTTTCGAGTTATTCTTAACAAACTTAAAGAAATATAATCTCTATTTGTTTTAACTATTTGGCTGTATGTAACTAGTAATCTTGCTTGCAAAACCTAATTAAGTAGGTCTGTGTACTGTTTGGATCACTCATTTTTCTAGATCCTCTAGCTGGATATGCCGTTTGTTCTTATTCTCACTTTTTCACTCATGGAAATAACCGTTCTACCCCTACCTCCCGACCCTGCTTTCAAGTGAGATATACTGGGTTCGTTTGGTTTAGTTTGAAGTTTCTGAAAACGTGGTGGGTATTGCAGGAATGAGTGATAGAGAACGAAGAGAAAGAAGCAGAGACAGAGGAAGAGAAAGGGAGGAAAGAGAAAGCAGCAAGAACAGAGAACGACGTCGGAGCAGAAGTCGTGACAGGGGAAGGGAAAGAGAGCGGGCTTACGATTACGATCGAGACAGAGAATACGGTCGGGACAGGGACCGTGATCGTGGTCACAGGTATCATCATTAATTATTATTATCATCATCATTAATAGAGAACAAGTGTTTTCAATCAAAGATTATTGGGAGAGTGGTTCCTTTCTGGTTCTGTATTAGCAATGTGAAGTACTTGTATCCTTGGATTCTTGATTCTTTTTGCAAACAAAAAATTATGACTTCAATGGAATGTTATCCAAGTTACTATTAGGTTCCCGCGAGAATTCCGCTTTTTTGTGGCCTTCGATTGCTTTTGATCTGATGGCACGTGTTTTTATGAAGGACGGGCAATTTTATCTTTTGGTTTTTTGTATCTCGGCACGATCTGGTATGTTAACGTATGTGAGGTATCTTAAAATTCATGTTTATAACCACAGAGTGGTGCCCGATTGGTTTGAGGTCTTAGGTTCGAATACGGTGACTCCAGGCTACCTGCGAAGCGTGTGGTCGTTTTGGGATTAGTCGGCTCGCATAGTGGGTCGGATATCCAGGTTCATTAAAAGAAAGTCATGTTTATTGCCAAATTTTATTTAGGTTAATTGAATTTGGATTGAATTGTTGGACGGCTCGCAACATGACTTTGTCTGGAGGGAATGCTACACATAAGGTTTTCATGACTTTATGAACCAAACGTCACATTCAACTTGGGGCTAAGCGTTTAGTGGCAATAGTCCAACGTATGATTTATCTTATCGGGTAACATTTTTGGTCATTAAAATAGATTATTGGTAAGCATCTTTTATCCTGTAAGCGTTATCATTTATCAGGTAAGATTTTTGGTTCTTGTTATGTCTTTTACTGGGTAACATTTTTGGTATTTAACGTACTCATCCGGTAACAATAGAAACCCCTGATAAATGTTTGGTAAATGGTCTCTTATTCGTGAAAAATATAATGTCCATGCCACAATTTTTAATGAATAATATTACTATCCATCAAATTATGAGAATCATGAGAACACAAGCTTTTAAGTAATATCGACTACTAGGTCAAATAGTAAATTTGAGATAATTTGTATTGATTATTAAATACTTACTGGGTAAATACTTACCAGGTCAATTATCTTATCGGAATAATTGGATTAACATGTCAAGGACCGATACTCCGTGCGGTAAGAGACTAGGTAAGGAACAAGAGTTTTACCCAGCAAGCGAGGGTGACGACGTTTATCGGAAAAGGTCGTCGTCTACGATGCCATTATGATGCCCAAGAATCTTATAACGTTTAGGTTCCGATACATTCTTGATTGTAGTACTTTTTCTCAAATGACATTTTTATGTACAAGGTTAAATCTATGTGAGAATTAATTCCTTCTTTTTGTGAGAACCGTCGGAACACCTTCGGATTCGTTGATCAGACAGAGCTTATCGTGCACGTTTTTGTAAATGAAAGAGACTTCTGTTTGATGTTTTGGATCTGGGAATGATTTGATTGATTTTTGTGAAGGTATGTTAAGTTCCGTTATTGTTTTTTTTTTTATGAAGGTTTCGATAGTTAAGGTATTTGAAGTTCAGTGAATGTGTATGCGGGTACGTGAAGTTACAATGTTTTTAATATAAATATTAGTCTAAGTTGAGTGTTTTTCAGGTTAAACAGTTAAGTTGTGTGAAAGACTGAAATTATATGCAAGTTCATGTTTTTCATGCAAAGTTATGTTCAGGTTTCGTCTCCCTTAAAGCCAAACCGTTGAAGGTCCACTTATGTACAAAAGTGTCACTAACGATCATTAAATCATTAAAAAAATGCAACGACTAAGAAAGAAAAAGTCGTTACGTAATCCCAAATCTTTCGTTATTATATAATTTTATACGATTAAGAAAAATCATAAGACTATGATGAATCACAATAATTGATTTGGGATTTTTGTTGTTGATGATTGATTTAGGTTCCTGTCTTCCTCATGCCTAGTTATTTTCGGAATGTTTCTTCATTATTGAAATCATCATTAAACATTCAATTATGCACACACATATATATATATGGTTGGGTTCACGTGAGACCAACCTGTTTTCGTGAGACCCGTGAGACCACATTTTTACACATAAACTTCACAGCAAAAACGCTGTAAAGGTTTAAAAAAAGTCTAATCTTCACAGCAAAAACACTGTGAAGGTTTTAAAAAGTTACCTTCACAGCATTTTGCTGTGAAGTTTCAAGTGTAAAATGCTGGTCTCACGGGTCTCACGAAAACAGGTTGGTCTCACATGATCCCAAGTCTATATATATATATATATATATATGCATGTATATATATATGTATGTATATATATATATGTATGTATATATATTAGAAGGGTATTTGCGCAATCCAGTGAAATATAATTTGATTTTAATATTTTGTTTTATTATTTAACTTGGTCGATTTTATTATATGGTCTTATTTGATTTTGAAAAACCGATAATGTTTTTATTTTTTTAATAAAATATAATTTGAAGATATCATAAAAATTTGACAAAAATAATATGATATTAATATCAAATTCCTCACTTTTTTGTGTAATTTTTAATTTAATAACGAAGTAATTTATATTTGGTTTAATAATATAATTTTCTTATAAAGATAATAATTAATTATTTTGTCATAATTATCCTAATTAAATTTTAGATTTTTTATATTTTAAAATGAGATGTTTATCCTCTATTTGATTATGTTTATCCGCAGTTAGTTACACGAATTCAAACATGAAGCTTTAATAAGTTGTACTAGTGCATAATTTACTTGTAATCTTGAACTTTAAGTAATATGCATCAATATATAATACTTCATGCATAAAAAATGGTTTTTAAGAGTTTTTGTCAAATGCTTTATAATATAGTATAGATATGGTTGGATTCACGTGAGACCCGTGACGCCACTTTTTTACACTTGAAACTTCACAACAAAACGTTGCGAAGGTAAAAAGAAGCCGAACCTTCACAACGTTTTGCTGTGAAGTTTACGGGGCTCACGTGATTCCAAGTCTATATATATGTTTGCTTTTCCGATTCTATAACACTGTCAACTCAATGCAATATGCTATCCGTTTGATTCATCGCGATCATCATATACCTTTCTTTTCATGGCCTCTTGTTTCGCTAACGAACCTTATTTTAATAAAGATGAAGAAAACGTGAAACGATGACGTACAAGTTATATCAAGCTATTGAACAGTCATTGGTTCAACAATATCTGGGTTATCGATATCCTTTTAGAGGGTCAAAGAGTTTCAAATTTTACAAAATATATCGATTATGCATTTAGTGTTTACTTCAAAAAACGTTATATGAAAATGGAAAAAGTGTTGTAGTTGTCCACGAGGAGTACAAACACTGGTGCTTCTTTTATGTAAATTTCAAAAGATGTAAAGACCGAATAATTTATATGTACTATAAGGTTATGATGCTTGTGTGACGGTACATCATATAAACTGTGTATGAAAAAAAAAAAACAATCGTAAATGTGCCATATATGAGACAACTGTGTATAAACTTGAAATTTGAACCCAGTTCAATAAATTCGTAAATGATTGTACGTGTACATGTATAGATATATACAGAGTTGGGTTACGATAAGAATAAAAGTTATGGTGAGAAGGGTAATAAGCGATTTCCACGCATGGATCAATCTTAATTGAAGATCAACAGTAATGAAATGTATCGAGATGCATCGAATCAGTTCCCGTGAGAAGTGCGTTTCCTGGGGTGAGTGAGATTGAAAGTGATCAAGAATCCAAATTTATTCTTACGCTTCTCACTTTAACTTCTATTTTCACACGATCTTTCGTGTGTATAGATATTGGATAGAGAGCAAGTGGTCAATTATTTGTGGATACTGATTTTTGGAATCGAAATTTATATGGATTTTTTGTTGAATAATGATAACGTGTGTGTAGGTTTCTTTCTTTGAAAGTTATGACACGATAATAATATATAGAGTGAATTACGGGTCTCATGAAAAACCCTTGGTCTCACCCTTGGTTTCTTTCTTTGTGATTATGAATGTTCAGATTGTATATCTAATTCAAAGGTTGAAAATTGGTCTTACGGGTCTCATGAAAAACCCTTGGTCTCACATAATCCCAAGTCCATCTTGATGTTTGCAAATTTCTTGTATTTCATCCTTATCATTAACGACGGTTAAGTTTACGTTAACCCGAGTTAAATATACCCCATTTTAGTTAATTTACCACAAATAAAATCAAAATTTTGAAGTAAAAAAATTAGGAAAAATATCCATTGAATAATAAATAAAGACATGTTGAGAACATAATATAGTAATACCAATAAAAATATCATAATATATATTATTTTTTAATTTATTTAATATATGAATAAATAAATAAAAACAAATTCAAAGGAAAAGAACAATAAGTTACGTTTGGAAATTTCTTTGGGTAGCATCAAAGGCCCCACATTTCACATGTAAAATGCATGATTGTTTATCCCGTGGTCGGGACTTGGTACACAAATACGGAATAAATCAATGTCTGATTCAAGAATCCTCACGTAATTTTATATTTTGAAACTGAAACAAAACGTTCGTGTTTAAATCATGCTTAGATTCTGTAAACAGAACAGTTCAAACCAGTAAATTCGGTGGATTGAATCGAAAACTTAACTATACCATGCTTTTAGTTTAAGGGTTCATAAAAGTATTGATTATCAGTTTGTTCTGTTATAATTACACAAATAAGTTCATATCAGTGTACAAAACGACGGGGGGTCCAGGGGAGCGCCCCCGGTGGCGGGGTCTAAGGGGCGGCAGTTTTCGACCGTTTGAGGAAAAAGCTACAAATTGGTCATTTGATTGGGATACACAGATTTCATAACAGGAATACTCTCTGTTATGAAAAAACCACTGAATTTTATTCGATTGAAATTTCGGTTGTACTATCGAAATATTTCGATCTAAAAGTGATACATGACTTTCAGTGAAATCCAAGCAATCGAAAACCAGAAATTCTAACAGATCATGGTTCTTTTTGAATTTAATATATATAACGATAGATTCAAATCAAGTTAATGTGTTTTGTTGTTGGCTAAACAACGTCATGAACAGGGAACCATTGGTTTCACTCATCCCTCCTTTGTGTCTTATCTTTGAAAACTACGTGCCACTTGACACCCCCGATTCCATTTAAATAAATCCACCAACTTCATCATTATTTCTGTAATGGGTTTTGGCGTTTTTCATTTTTAGATAATATTTTGGAAAATTCTGTTGCTATCGAAAAGATCAATTTATAAAGACGAACAGTGAATGTAAACGTTCCAAGTGGAAAGAATTTGATTATATAACTATGTTGTTTTCAGTATTCAATTAACAAAGAATCTGTTTACATTATGTATGAAGTTAAATATTATATATTTTTTTACTTAGATCGAAGAAATCTAAAAAAAGACGAGCGTACTCACACGAAATTATGTCAACAGTGAGTTTCAAACACAATCAATTCATAATGAGGTGACATGTCCCATCAGTAAATCTACCCAAACGAAGCTCTATAACCTTTAACATTTTATGCTTCAATTATCATGATTGTTCCAAAAAAGGACATGCCAGCAGATAATTTCTAATACGAACGATCGTATGGTGTTGGTGTGTTGGACATATTTTGTCTCTTGCTAAAATGTCGATTTTGACCGAAACAACTAATGCATTTAACTTAGCGTTAGAGGCTAGAAAAAAAAAAAAATATATATATATATATATATGTATATATATACATATATACCTCTATATATACATGTATACCTATACCTATATATATAGCTTGGTTCAAATACTAACCAATTTTTTTGTGTTAACTATGTTAACCAAGCTCAACCAATCATATTCCATGTTTTCATTTGGTTCAAATGTAACTCATATATTAAATACAAGGGTATTTAAGTAATTTGTCATTTTATGTAACTCTCAAATAATTAATTGGGAGTTACAAATTTGAAAATATCACAATTGATCATGATGCAATATAGACATTGGGGGTTCACACGTGTTCATGTTCTATAATTCACATTTATTTTAATCGACAGTTCTCACATTTGACATATGAACACATCATAAATTACACAGCCTTTGATACCGTGATTCATAAATGTTCATGTATATTCAAGTCTACATACACACACACACACACACACATATATATATATATATATATATATATATGTGTGTGTGTGTGTGTGAAACCAACATGTTATCGTGGGAGTTGTTTTTACCATTTTTTACATTTCAAACTTCACAACAAAATGTTGTGAAGGTAAAAAAAACCGAACTTTCACAACAAAAACACTGAGAAAGTTACCTTCACAGCATTCTACTTTTGAAGTTTCAAGTGTAAAAAAAATGATCTCATGAATTTCACGAAAACAGGCTGGTCTCACATGATGCCAAGTCTATATATATATATATATATATATATATATATATATATATATATATATATATATATANTATATATATATATATATATAGAGGTTGGTTATTATACAACCTTTGTCATTTGTGCAACCAATACAACTCAATCTCAACCGTCCATTTCATTTGATTAATATGTGATTTTATAAAGGTTTTGATTATTTCCTAATATAAAGTATTAATCATAATTAATGAACCGTATTCATCTTCCATAAATATTTAAATCATAATAAATGAACTCTAATCATTTCCATAAATATTTCAATTTATTGGGTTGCATTGGTTGTACAAATGCGATAGGTTGTATTTGAAATAAACCCTATATATATATATATATGATAGAATAAACATTTGTACTGATACAAGTATGCGCACTCTTTAAGCCTTCCCTTAAAGCAAAATCTTGAATGGATATTATACATACTCGTATAAAAATCACTTCCAACGATAAGATTATCAATGGAAGAATGCTAGTGATTTGAATTTCAAATTAGACGGGTGTTTTTGTTCTTGAATACTCTCAAATAACAAATATGATGAAATTCTGTGATAACTCATGAGATTAAATAGATTGGCAAATATTATCAAAGCGTTGACCAAAAATATCTACTTTTAGCTCACAAATCGGGTGGAAAATCGTTGTAGACATCTAGATCCGTCTTATACAGGTGTAAGAAGTGAATCTCTCCCTTGAATAATGCAGATTCAGACAGCCAAATCTGAAATCCGTCAAACATGGACGTCCATAACTAGACCCATTGGGGACACCCAGAACCCGGTTTGAACAGATTTTTGAAAAACTTACCACAAAAAAATTAATACGACACCAAATCTCGAATAACTATCTTTTCAGTAAAACTTAATTTCTTTAAGGCCAAAACATTTTCTCAAAAATGTTTAAAACGAATCTTACATTCTAATATCAATTTTGACTTTATACAAAATAATTTGCATGCTCTTCAAAAAAACAATAGACAGCTAAATTCTTGCTCGTTTTATGAAAATTTTCCAGTTTTAAATTCTTGTTGATACGAAATATGAATCGTGAAGATTTGAATCTTAACTTGAATTTGATTTTTCATTGAAATTATTCATGGCACACATCTTGAAGTATATTAAAATTTTGGAACGATATATCTCTCAAGTCGATTTGTAATTTCTTTTAGTATGAGTCTGTCGTATTGTTTTCTATTTTCTCAACCGAACCTTACACTATTTGAGATCCATGGTCATCCCAAGATTGGACGAGCCTTTTCTTTTGGGTGGCTCCTCGGAGTACCCTTATAGGACTATATAGATGTCTATCTATTGTTCTCGTTTGAACTCGTCTCTCTCTCTCTCTATATATATATATATATATATATATATATGTATGTATGTATGTATGTGTGTGTGTGTGTGTACTTTGGTGAGAGGTTCAAATAAGAATGTTAGATATGGTAAACAACTAAGAAGCAAAGAGACCGGGAAAAAATATACTTGAATAAGCATATGTGAACCAACACCACAAGTTATTACTAAGGGTTCACATATGCATCTTTAAATGAAATTTTTCAATGATTCACATATGAATCTTCTTTTGAACTTTTTTTCTCACGATATTTACCTTCTTATTTGAATTTGCCCCTATGGTTTTGGGCTCGTTACTCCATTGAGCTAATTTTTGGGAGTTAGTTCTGTTACACTCCAAAAACTGGGACAACAAAAATTTCCAAAGAAAACTAGGAAATAAATGGGTTTAAAACTAACAACCTCCTAATCTAATCCTCAATGAACTAGATGACAATCGAGTCTCATTCAAACCATCAAAAGACTATGTCCAAAACATGGCGTTCCAAAAGTACTCCCCAAAGCTCAGACAACAGCTCGTTCAAACATGCTTAGAAACCCCGCCATTAATTAGAACCTAAAATACATTCCTACACAAAACAAGTGTTAGGCCAAAAAGTCTAGTGAGCATGAACATAATATAATCAATCATAGATATTCAGTTATAAACCACGCATACCATTCCTTTGGAGCCAACCCGTATCTATTGAGAGGGGCAGGACCACATAACTATGCCACTCATCAAACGTTGTCATATAGCACTTTAAGACACATTGTCTAAGTACCTTAACGGCCGCTTAGCAAGTTTCACCTCATATAAAAAAAACCTAGTAACGTTAGTCTGATTAGAGTCTGGGTGTGATTAGTATGTCTAGATTACTATCATAATACTCGTTTTTAAAAAAGAATGCCATATAAAAAACTATTAAAATTAATTATTGTGAAATTTAATATGGATTTTTAGTTTATTCCATCCATAACTCATATATATTTGTTAGATTGTCTGACCTATTATAAAACCTTAAGTTGCACAAGATGCACGACTCTCTTGATCCTATAAACTTAAATATCTCATCGTCAAATACTGTTATTGAAAAAACTGTGACTGTGCTAACATGCCAGTTTTGATGTAGCAACCTTTTGATTTTATCTTTGAATGACGAACTACTAGAGATAAATTAAAAAACTCGAGGACATGTGATCGAACTTGATTCAAATTCGTTCCTATTTCATCAAATTGCTTTTATGATCCTACGCTAGTGACACTGCACTCATAACCACTTCCAATGTATCATACGTATACATAGAAGTTACAAAAACACAACCTTGATATCATACGTAAACGATTAATTATGATACTTCAATCATGGAATTTCTCACAATTTGAACATACGTTGTACCCTTTACAAGTAAAACGGGGATTGCCTCACAAAAATCCATCGCCTTCATCATTATCTCTGTAATAGGTTTTGACATTTTCTTTGTTTTGTCATTGTTGGATAACGTTATGGAACTATTTTGTTGTTATTGAAAACATTAATTTTATAAAGTTGAAGGGTGAACGTAATACTTCCAAGTGGAAGGAGTTTGATTATAGAACTCGGGTGTTTTCGGTATTCAATTAACCAAGAATCTTTTTGTATTACGTATGGAGTTAAATATATATTGTATTTCTTTTAGATCTGAACTATAATGATTGTTTCAAGAAAGGACATGCTAGCAAACAATTTGTATATACCAACATTTGAACGGTGTTGGTGTGTTGGACAAATGTTTCTCTTGCTAAAATGTCGATTTTGACCCAAACAAGTAATGCATTTAATGTAATATTAGAGGCTACGCGAAATACACGTTTTTTCAACCATAATTTGCAAAATTAAAATTTCTTTATTTTTAAATACCCGTACGTGGAAAATTAACTACTATGATGGAACATCAGAAAGAACTCATGAGATTAACTTGTTATATTTCTGAGTTATAAACGAACGAACTAACTGATGGAACGAACGTAGAGTAGAAGAATGTGCACATCAAACATAAACACAACATATATGGTGTCTGAGGCCTGTGTTGAGCACAGTGTTCTTAAAACACTCGATAGAGACTACAAAATCTCATTCAACAATTCATTTTTCCAAAAATCCCCCACATGTGATGTCACAAAATAATAACACTCGTTTTAGTTAGTGGTTGAAAAGTGTAAAGAATGATAGGTGTTATACCCTTTTAACTTTCTTTTGTGAAGTATATCTAGCCAACTAGCTGACCAGTAGACTCGATGTCATTGAAATGTTCTACCGTTTATGTGAACATTAACATATCTCACACGTGATTCTTCCTCACATAGCAATGCCGTCATTGATGTGTTTGTCAAGGTCATGAACACTAGCCTGGTTCTGTATCTTAACGAAAACTCTAATTTTTAGAGTTATTACATGCCTTTTATTTTTAAATATTCGTATGTGAATTTCGGCCTTTTTGCTTCTTAATCACCCATATTTGGTCTAATATTTGCTTACGAGTGTCGACTTGAATTGGTCATTATATATATATATATATGGTTTGGATAATGATAGAATTTTAAGCATCTCGATCTGTTGTGGATAGGATGATGAATGATGGTGGTGTGATCATAAGAGAAGGTTATGGGTGATGATAGATTGATTGTTAAAAGATGGAGACCACATTGATGGAATATATGTTTGTAGGCGTAGATGGTGATGGATTGTCGTAGCATTTGGATGTTAAAGAGAAAGACGAATGTTAAGAAGCCAAGGAAGAACAAATGTGCATGTTCTTGGGTACCCATATACCAACAAAAACCAATGCAAGACAATATTATTATTATTATTCTCAAAACCAAAAGACTATGATACCCTTTTAAAAATAAGGAACAAAACCGACACATAATACGGAATTTATGTGGTAATCGAAATGAATCATTGATATTCTTTGTTTCCGTGTGTGGTAATTCCTTAACAACTCACTTTCGATCTTCTAACACTCTTGTTTTAGGTCGACTTACGATGAATCTAAGGTCATTTGTGATGGTCCGATGGCTTAGACAGTACGCATATCTATCGTTGTTACCTGAGAATAGTAATTAAATAGTGATGCCCATTTGTGTAGTTATATTATTTTTAAATTGCAACAAGTTGAAAACACCGTAAATTAAGTTAAAAACATGAATCCGTGATTGGATTAAATCCATTAATTTATAGGTAGCCTAGAAGAAGTTAGCCAAGGTTATGGTTCATGATATACTCCTTGTTTTGGCCAACGCATACTCCCGTGAGTCATTATTCCTTGTGGTCCTAAAACAAAAACACACTCATGGATTGATCGATCAACTACATACAACTCTAAATTGCTCACTTCCACATTCAATGCGAACAAGCAGCCATGGCAGACCTCTGTGATTTGCAGGTCCATATTAATGGTCAACAGACATTCTATCTCCACGAGGTAACATTTACTTCTCTTCTCCGTCATCTACTTCATTAAATTTCTCAAAAGTCTGATGATTAGGGTTTGTTGCAGAAAACGATATCAAGATTCTCTGGGAAGTTAAGGAAGATCATCAAGAAAGAGAAGAGACGAACCCAGATCAGAAAAACGGGAATCGAGATCAATGATTTCCCTGGTGGCTCTGATGGGTTTGAATTGGTTTCGAGATTCTGTTACAACAATGGCGAGATCAATATCTCGGTTTCCAACGTTTCTCTCCTCCATTGTTGTGCGGTGTTCTTGGCCATGAATGACACCCTCTTGCCCAAAACCACCGACCTTTTCAACCGGATGTTCGACTGGTCTTGGGACGACGTCGTTGTCTGTCTCAAGAACTGCGAATCCTTCATTTCTTACGCTGATTCTTTCGGCATCATCGAGAAACTCATCTCAGCTCTCATCATCAAAATCACACAAAACTCAGATTCCACCACTTTATTCCCATCTTCATCTTCTTCATCTTCTCCAGATAGTACTGTAAAATCCAATTCTTTGTTAAGACTCTCATCTTGTTCTTCAAGCAAAGGGCTATGGTGGTTCGATGATATGACAATTTTGCCCCCAGCCATCGTAGAACGATTCGTGAAAGCCCTAGGTGCCTACCGCCATGAAAACACCAGTTTACCCCTCACAAGATTCCTCCTCCATTACTTAAAAACCGCATCTCAGTCAAAAATGCCATCTTTTTCGAGGTGCGAGTATGGTGGACTTGCAGACACCGCCGTCCACGGCGTGGTTTTGATCGGAAAATCCGCGTTTTCTTGCAGAGGATTGTTTTGGGTTTTAAGAATCGTTTCAAGTTTTGGGATGAGTAGAGAATGTCGGGGTGGATTGGAGAGATTGATCGGTGGGATGCTTGATCAAGTAAAAGTGGATGATTTGCTGGTGAGCAATAATGGATCAAGTGGTGTGTATGATGTGAATCTTGTGCTGAGGTTGATCAGAGAAAGCAATAAAGTAGAGGGGGTATGTTTGGAAAGAATGAAAAAGGTCGGGGGGTTAATTGATAAATATTTAGGGGAGATTGCACCAGATCAGAACTTGAAGATTTCAAAGTTTTTGGGTGTTGCAGAGAGTCTACCAGATTGTGCAAGAGATTGCTTTGATGGGGTCTACAAAGCCATTGACATATACCTTGAGGTAATTCCTTCGCTATCAGTATCAGTAACAGTATCAAGAATTACTGTATAACAATACATTTATAAACGGTTTTTTTTAATAAAAAACAGACGAATTCCAAACGAATATCTTTTTTTTATTTCTCAATATGCTCGATTTTAAGAAGCAGTAGAGTTATCGTTTTTCTTGGGATTTTTCTGCATACAGAGTCTATTGTAGGATATAAGGTATGTGATACGATGTTACGGTTAACAAACCGATACATTCGTTTCTTGAAAACGCTTAAAACTTAGAAGCTAAACATGGTAAAACATGATTTATATTATTTATAGATTGATATTTTTTGTCCATTTGAAGGTCAATAGATGCCTTTGAATGAATAATGGGGTAGGGGATGGTGACAAAACACAAACTACAAGAGATATGACAAATTCTGCCTATTTCCATTTTAGGATCATAAAAAATATTTAAATTTAACTAAATTCACATGTTTGTTTTATTTATATATATATATATATTTAATTTAATTTATGTAAAATTATTTACGTCGAGATGAGATGCATTGGATCAATCTCCATATCAAGTGTCAGTCATTGGAGGGTTTGAATTAAAGGTGATTAAAGGTCTAAATCCATTTTTAGACTTCTCACATCTAACTGGTATTTGATAAATACTTAATTAGTTATTTTAAATATTAAATGAAATATTTACTAATTTTTTAAAATTGTGATTATAATATTAAATTTGTAAGCAATTTGAAGATTTTCATTCATGTATCTAAGATTATTTGCTTGGTGCATTATTGCCGTTTGGCGTTTTTCTTGATCACCGTCTATGATGAATAGTATATTTGATTTTATATGTGACAAAAATATAAATATATAGTTTATGTTATAAAAAAATAAGATATTATATTTCGTCTTAATTTATTTGTTCAGATGTAAATTACGATAATATTTGTTCAATAAAATTCGAAACTTTTCTCTGGAAACTTTTATAGGTTGAATTACATTATATACCTCTATCATTATCTTAATCATTGTGTGTCATGCATTTAATCATATATGATATTGAAACTTATATATATATAGTGTATGTATACTAAAATATACATTATATATACAAATGTACAACAAAATATATAAACTACAACTTAAAATTGAAATAATTGAATAAATTGAATTGGTTTTAGGGGTTGTTTGTTTACCTCTTAATAGTTCCATTAAGAGACAGCATCTGAATCATTAAGAGGTGAATCTTGTTTGGCAAAAAAAAAAGTTTGTCTCTTAATAATGGTTCTAAAAACCTCTTAATGATTTTGTATCCCGAGCCTTCCTTAACCATTAAGTGTCATGCTTTCATTGTAAACAATTACCAAACAATTATATTTCATTTTACATTATATCATAAAAGTATTTTAATTATTTTGCACCAAACCATTCAGCAACTGACACATATACATTATTGATTTTTAATATATGTTAGATTCATATATTCGAAATTGGTTTGGAAAATAGCTTCTCGTACTTTTTTATAGTATCTTGCGTTAAAAAAAGCTATTTATTTTGATTTGTGAAAATTAAAATAAACAATCAGGGGAATAAAAGAGATTAAAATAATAAATACTAAATAAAAACAAATAAATCTACCCTCACGGATGGCTTAAGCCGACATACTGAACAACTTATGAAGCGGCTGAGCCACTGTTTGTATTGTACTTTCAACTTTAACTATTTTATCTTATTTTGTTTTAGAAAATTGTTTTATGCTTTGGTTATTTATTTTTCATGTAAAATTTTAAAAATAATTATTTTATAATTTAAATATTCATATATTGCTTAAAAAGTAGGGGTTTTTTATCTGCCTAAAATACTTGTTAGTTATAAATCAAATATTTAAAATATGTATTAATTAAAGAAAAGAAACACATAAGCAGATTATTAAATATTTATATTTGTTTAAAAAAATTAAAATAAAAAGATATTTGATAGATAAATAAATAAAAAGGTGAGAACGTGAGGGAATCAAAAATTCACTAACTGGAGTTTTAGGTGAGAAAGCTGTAGAATCCAGTGGACGCCCACATGATTGCTGTGTTGCTCCCCACCACACCCTATCTCAACCTCCCACAACTCACTTTTAACTTTTCCACGTGGCCCTACAGGGATGACAAGGATCATTTTGGTCCTATTAACTCGTGTGGGTGCTATAATTTCCCATCTTCCACACTTTTCAAGGATGATTCTACTCTTTCACATAAACAAATCATTTTTATTTTATTTTTAATTTGATTTTCTGTGTAGATGTCAGATTTGTATATATCTCAACGTTTAATTTGATTTAACATTATAGACTGTGAACTTGCAGTCGCACCCATGTTTATCGTTGGAAGAGCGGTCAAGGCTATGCAGGTGCTTGAATTACGAGAAGCTAAGCTTGGAAGCATGCAAAGACCTAGCCAAGAACCCTAGGATCCCACCAAGGATCGCGGTTCAAGCACTCATGTCACAACATTCCAACATACCCAGTGCCGATCAGCAAGACTACTACATAAACGACCATGATCATGATCGCAGCATCCCATTGACCAAAAGCAGCCGGGAACTGATGGTGCTGTATAATAAGAACGACCATTATAATTTCGAGTCTGCAGACCATGGGTCGGTGAGCAGCTCTCGATACGAACATGATCCACAGAAAGAGGTGGTGGAGGATCATGGTGTTGTGAAACTAAACCTGCAAAAGATGCAATGGAGGGTGGTGGAGTTGGAGAAGGTTTGTAGGGAGATGAAGGGTCAGATGTCTAGGATGGTTAAGGGTGATCAAGGCATCATGTCAAGGTCTTCTAATGGTAGACCATTGCCCAGATTGTGTTGACCCTTTTTGGGTTTTCTTTTTTCCATCTTTTTTTTTGTCTCGTATAAGAATGTGTTATGAGTGTGATTTTATGTATATTAATTGCTTCAAATCCGGGTTTGGTCAATTGGTTTCCATGCAGAACCGGTTATAAAGCTCATATGATAGCTTTATGCTTACGCAATCCGAAAATCAAAGTAGGGTCTAGGGTGAATTGTATGTAGACTTGTCATCTGTTCCAAACGTACTCGTATATCCCACTTAAAGCCAGATCTGGAAGGGATAAGATGTATGCATACCTTTTCTCTATCCAAGGGGTAGACGGACTGTTTATGTGAAGACCCGAGAATCTCTATCCAAAGGGTAGACGGACTGTTTCTGTGAAGACCCGAGAAACCAAGTACATAGAGATGAAGAATTTCTTTAGAAGGCAAGACAAGCCATTGGAAAAGGGGGAAATAGTATTAAAGACTCGTGAGTAGTTTATAGTGGTATCATCTGTGCATTGATAGGCTGTTTTTGGATCCAAACATAATGAATGCATCATGGATACAGCAGGCACTAAACAAAATCAAACCTCAACTACTGTTATAAAGGGCTGTGATTCTGCAGCCTGAGATTTTGCTATCTTTCTTAAAGAACGGTATTGTAGCCGAACCTTCTCTCCACTTTCTATAATATTAAGCAGATACCTGCACAGAATGCATTGCTATGAGTTCAACTTCCAGTAAGAAAACCAAACCAACAAACGCAGTATATCCTATACGGAGGGTCCACTATAAAAAAAAGTTGAAAAATATCCAACCACAAGATTTGGTGTCTGCATTATGAATGGAAAATTAATTGCAATATTATCAATGAAACCAAGTTAATAAGATTTTGGGAAAATGTGTGCAAAACTAGTGAAGCATCACAAGGATGCAGTTAACCCTCTGGGGTAACTCAACTGGTAAGAACTTGAGTTTGTTCCCCCTGAGGTCACGAGTTCAAGTCCTTTCAGGGCCAGCGGAGGGTTTGCCTGGCTGCTAACTTTAGGGACCCCTGGGATTAGTCGAGGTGTGTGCAAGCTGGCCCAGCACCCACAATTACAAAAAGAGAAGAAAAAAAGGGTTGCAGTTCATCAAGCTTTGTTGCTATGGACCTCAATGTAACAGCAAACTGAAGTGTCCTTTTTACCATGGGATTTATCAGACAATTCTAGGGATTCTCGATAGTACTATATAAAATATAGATCATTAAAGAAGGTACAGTTCAGGAGGCGAAGAAAGATAGAGATGATAAAGGTTGTAACTGAAAGACAGGATAGAGGTATATGTACTAACCAGCCATTAAGACATTGTGACGTGATGACAGCCTCTTTCCCAATAAATTTATCCGGTGTCCTCCTATTTCCCTGCAGTCAGTGTGCCCTTTTAACTCGTTGTCCGTATATGCAACTTAACACACCAAAAAAAACTCACCTTAATTACAACTTTCTCATTTACTGTGAATGGATATTGTACACTTCTATGTAGTCCATTTTCAGCACTAAGATCCCCATTTCCCTGAAATGTTCATGACCCGTGCATTAGGCATTTAATTTTACCAAAAGATGTACTACACTATGTATGACAAAAAAAAAGCGAAGTAAAGATTCTTCAAATGAGGAATAAGGAAATAAGATCATTACTTAGTATAGTCACAAATTATTAGTGATGTTGATTTGTGCAAAAGGTTGACCCATGGGCATGCTACCATCATAAGGCTTTAAATTGAGCACTTGGACATTTTAGGCGTTCTATAAACACAATTTTGTTGTGTTATATGAACTATCGTCACTGAAAAAATTCCTCCAATCAAATTTGAAACGTGTTATTTTGCTGATGTCACTATCTCTTGTTACAACTGGGCATAATCGCTTTAACTTAAAACATGTAGAAAGAATGTAATATAAGCATACCCTGTGGTCACCGACTTCTTTTCTACGCTTTCGCAAGGCAGCATTATGAAATAGCCTGTGATCATCCTCGTGCTTAATTGCTGCTGCTGCAGCTCTCAAAGCTGTCATTAAAAAAAAAGAATAAAAGGAGCAGCTAGCAGAAGCAAAAGAAGTGTATCTGAATTCTGTAAAACAAGTCAACTAGGACAGAAGAAAAAGGATCAAAATAAATATCATGCGAGTGAACCATAACTTACCATGATTGGGGATTAAAGACCCGGTCTCAATTTCGGTATCACAGAGTGTACATCTTGCCTGTGATGTAAAACTTGTGCTTGTTATCATTCGCAAGTCTTCCAATCTAGAAGTAGTTAAAAAATTAAGGTGTTCAAAATCTATATATTTAGTTCACCCCTACAATCATGCACATGAACATTTTCCCTATAAAATACAATCATTTAGAAAAAAATACATGCTAAAACCTGGGATTGTAACCATCTTATTGGTTCATCGGTCAATCTAGTGGGACACCCAATTTCTGATAAACTAGATACTGGAAAAACTAGAAGATTCCACACCTCAGCAGATGATATGGTCTGTTGAGAGCAATCAGCGACATACTTCAAGTTAGGCTTTTTGTACTATAGAGAATCGTGCAAATCTCCGTAGTATCCTGGCCTTTTGGTATTGTAAGTTTTGTTGGATAAACATTTCAGCAAAAGTTCTCTAAAAGAGATTATTAGCAAGGGTTAAGATCACAACGGTCACATACAGATATCAAACAAACTCAAGGCCATGGTATGAAATTAGCATAAAGCTTAGAGCTAAGGGAGAACAATAGTTAACACACAAAAGGGTAGCGGCAATATTCTATCAAGATGCCCTCCTATGTAATAGCCAATACTTGAGAGGCAGTTTCTTATTGTCTCAAAATCACTTAGGGCATCATCAAACAAACGAATAAATATGAGCAATTTGGTGAAAAGAACAATGTTTTTGGGAATACGGGCATAAAAGCAAGATAAATAGGGTGTTTGGTGAACTAATAAATGATGAGCTCTTTCAACAAAGTGTCATTGATGATAAGATGGTTATGATCACATGCATTTTTATTAAATAAAAATAGTCACGCAGAACTGTCTTTATGATCCAAAGAGAACAACAATGTCTATAAAATAATTGAACATACACACAATGGTGTAAAAAAAAGTAAACAAAAAAAATAAGAACAGGATATTTAATAGGCTTTTCATGTGGCAATATCTGGCAAGAGTGGAGTAGACAACTTATAAGCATAACATTACAATATATACAGGTATTCCACACTATGGTATTATTGGAATAACACACTGGCATTGAGAAAATCATGATAATCTTATTGGCCAACTGTTTTCTACAAATATACTTGTGGCAAATAACATCAATGGTGATGTTTCTGCTTTTTGGCATATTCCTGGTTTTTAAGGCCATTTTGGGAAGTTGTTATTTTTTATCATAAATCTATGTTATTTGTTGTTTATAAACAATCCATGCCCTTTAATTTATTAACAACTCTCAAAATCTCTACCTCTGGAAACAGCTATTATTTGCTAATCCAGATCTCTATACACAGTCGCCTGTCTATGTTTAGCATCTTCATTAGGAATCAGTAGGAAAAGAACTCTTCTTTCGCGTACCGTATCTATGACCCTCCTAAGCATCAGGCCACCAAATGAATGCCCGCAGGAAACAAGCGTAGCATCTTCAAGGAATGCACCACTGTGGCATACAAATCAGTAAGGAATGTCAGTACTCATTAATCTCTTTTATCAATGCTTGTAATAGGCTGTTATAATATCAATCAGATTCCATCATGAATATCAAGAAAACCAAATCAAATAACAAGAAGAACTAAGTTAATTATTCAAGTTTTCGAAGGATGGTAGGCAGGGAGATGGGAATTAAGAGATGTAGAAAGATCAATCATCCAAAAGGTAAAATTTTGGCAGGTAGAAGTAGGCCCATGAACATAATTGTTTGTCCACATGCAAGAGAGAGAGAGAGAGAGAGAGAGAGAGAGAGATCTAACACACAAATATACAATGTTTCCCAGAACTATCAGATTTGTGAAAATATGCTTCTCTTAGAATGAACAACATATCATAGATATAACATTTGAATAGAAAAGGATGGTACAACTTGGTCCACATTCATACATTGGCCACGCATTTTTCATGGCATGCTCAGCTGCTGCCTCCTGGCTGCTAAAGGTATGCTTGCAACTCTGTGGATCCAACTCTAAGCATCAAAAACTATTATGGTTTTCTGAAAGTAAGCTATGAATTCCAAGCATGAAAGTCTAGTGATTTGCGAAAGTACAAGTATGAGCAACATATAATATGCTTCCCCCGAAAAAACAGATGAAAACAGTCACATCCCTTGGTAATAAATGGAGAATCTACAGTGAGATGTGTAGAAAGAACAATTCCTAAAGCTCATTACTGTTAAGGCTGTCTAAAACTGCAAGCTACATGAGGTCCTCAATGTTATGGACCCATTATGCATTGAGTTAGTAATTTATGTTACTCTGTATTGGTTTGCCGGATATGATAGCACTCCGTAAATTGAGCTAAAATAGTAATAAAGCAACCAATAAAACATTTGAAGACGGGATAACTTACGATAATGAATCTGAAAGAACACTTCTCAATGTTGGTTCTTTGTTAACATTAGTCCGCGCCACCTGTTGATCCAGATCCCACCATGAGACTTAATTTTCTTTCTAACGTGACTAGATCCGCCAACTTCAGATAAATACTAGGTTGTACACGAAGAATTAAAATTTCTACCCCAAAGCTTAATCTAAAACTTGCCACTTAGTTGGGCATATAATATGACAAACCACCGTTAGAAAAGGTCTCCACAAAATGAAATCTGTTAACATGTAAATGTAAAAGTATAGACACGCTACAACTTAATAAAAAAATTTGGTTAAGGAAATATGACAGAGAGCAGAAGGTTTCAGGTATACAAACTCACATATATAGATATATACTATGCATACATATGTATATCTGTACACATACATGGAGTAGTCAAAAGCATACATAAGCATAAACAGAAGAAAGAAACTTAACCAAAGTGGAATTAGCCGCCAATTTGGCCTTCCATAAAAGATGGATTAATGGAGGGATTCAGACGAATCCTATTAAAGTGGGTCATCTTCTATCACTCTAAACGCTGGACTAGAAAAAGAATTGGCAAAAATTTCAGCCTGCCCTACCAGTCTGGAATAAAAACTTTGTTGTTTGCTTCCATTCCAAATTAAAATCGGGATGGTAATGGAAATCAACAAACGAGCTTCACAGGCATGCTAGGAAGGTTTATGTACATGCTCAAGGTTTTACAAAAGGTAGAAATAGCTTAAAGAGGAGAAAATATGTTTCTAGTATTTATGGCTAGGCTGATACAAAAATTATGAAATCAGTAACCAGGTGAATACAGTTTCACATAATAGATCACATTCAAGTATGGATGACTTACAAAAGCACTATCAGAGCGGTTGCAAAGTATATCTTCCTCAGCAGAAAGACCATCCATAAACTGGCTTACAGAGATTGGAACATAGCTCTGGGGGATGACATGACCTGCAGCTGTTATTGGAGAACAATCTAATATAGCATTGCCTTGTGGCATGAGCCTAAACACCAATGATGATCTACAAAATAGAGATGTAAAATTACGAGGTTAAGGAGAGCCTAAAAATGAAATCATATTCCGGGAGTGAAATACTGCACTTCAACACCAACTAAAATCTACCGTCCAGGATTAGCAGAGGCAGAAGCATGATCAGTGACAGTCCTACATAAAGCAGCAGGGCGAAGGCCTGCGGTGGCATGGCTGAGTGCCTTCCCTATCAATAGTAAAAGGTCCCCAGGAGCTGAACCGCAATCTGCTAGGTACCAACGACCATTGGGGTCACAAACCTGGGAGAAAAGTAAACCAACTAATGTAAATGATCTCAAAGAACTAGCAATTAGACCAGGGGCGAATGGCTTGAGGGAGAGGGACTATGGGGGCCATGGACCCTGTATTTTTTCTCTCCTTAGTAGGGTTGGATGCATAAGTTAATAATATTTTAATAGAATTTTTACTTGGCCCCCTGCCTCAAATAGTCACCGCGAAGACACATTAATTAAAAAATTTAATTGGCTCCTTTATTGTTTGTGATTATTTAGGGATAAATATATATTGTTTATTTGTTACTTTGATTAGGGTTAAATATTGTTTGTTGTTATAATTAAGGCTAAATATAATTATTGTGAAACGACTACATTATGAGATGTATACTAATAAAGTAATGATTTTATATTTAATTATGAATCGTAAAGATTATGATTATGAAATATACTTAAATGAATTTTTGATGATATAAAGATCAAATAAAGTTATCATAACTGTAAACTCAATAAAATATTCTTAATGGACAACGAATAAAAATAATTGTCGGTTAAACTAAACATGTGCTAATGCATGGTTAGGAAACCAAGTACTAATGGATCAAGATAAAATTACGAGAAATATACAATTAAACTTGATGATATGAAACAATTAGAACAATCTAATCAGTTTTGGTAAGAGCATGATCTTTTGTATAAATGGTCGGATCTAAAACTGTCAAAAAATGGTATATTGATATTTTGTTAAACTGGACATCATGAAAGATTCGTACTTAATGAAAATTACATACATAGAATCTACTTTCTAAAGGAAATAAAACAAGTGCATTTGGAAACTGGAAAATGTGTTATTTATTTTCGGCCCCCTGATCACAAGGTCCGTGTTCTGCCCCTGAATTAGACCAAAGAAAGTAATATGTAAACGATCTAGTAGCAAAAGGTTTCATAATAGACCACAAAAAGTAGACAAGACATACTATCTTCAAGAAAAATCAGAACTACAGTGCAAAAAAGAACAATTCAAGAGTCAACCAGATAAAAATGTACCTGAAGGCCAGGAGCATCTGAACAGACCAATGTTAATAATCCTTTCTCAGTTTCACAGTTTGTCGTTATATTCCCTCCACCGAGAGCCCCTTTTCCATTTTGCAACAGCATGTGCCGGTAGGACGCAATGAGTACTGATGACGATGGCTCATTAACAGGTAACGGGCTATCATCGAGTAAATGATTAAAAACACTGCAATTACAAGTTTAAGCATAAATCGTTGGAATATTTGCACAAAAAAGAAAATAGAAAATAGAAAATAGAAAATAGGTAGAGAGATCTTCAAGTGCCAAAAAAAGTAATACTTGAACCCATAATCATCATTCTTACTCGCTTCGTAAACGAAGGTGCCTAGCAATTGCACATAAAGCAGCACGAGCGGCCTTTCCCATACATCTAAAAACATCTGCCATGCATGGCGGAGATGAATCCATATCTTCTAAGGTCCTGTCACATATCATGCTTATATCATGTAATACATTCTAATACACCAACACATCAAAATGTGTTGCCCATGTACTTGGAGAAGTGACAAACATTTGCAAATAATACAAGAACAGATAGCCATATTCAAAGACTGCACAAGTACACATAGGCTACCAAAAAAATCTTGCTAAAGAGAGAGATAATACTCAAATAGTTATGAATGATTTGTTATCAGAACATTAACATTTAATATGAATTTCCATAACCTTTTGTTTCCAATAAGACATCATATTTTGAAACACTACACTTCTTTTAGCATAGTTCAATGACCATGTAGCGGTCCTTCCCTAATGGAACAACCTCTGTAGTACCCTAAGGGGATGTTGTTAGCAAATGAGCTACTTGAGACTTGTATCTTATACGGTCAGCTATAGATGACTGTTTGGAAGTGGCTTAATGATGTAGATAGTGGCTATTCAGTAAGCTTTTAGGGGGGAGCTGTATGCAGAAAGCCAAGTTTTTTCCAAACCTGTCCCTCCCAATTAAAGAACATGCTCCTTCCGTTTATGAAAAAACCCTCCCAAACAAAAACTTTCCCAAGCTTATAGACAGATTAATCCACACAGGACTTATTGGAAAACCAACCAAAACAGCCCCTAAGATGATAAAATAAAGTCGTTCTATGATCATCGCAAGATCCCAAAGTGCTTCCCACAATCTCATTGTCACTCTTTGTCAAAGTCCTGTAATCAACTTCAAATTTTTGTGGTTTAGTGGATCTTTTTCTTTTACATTGTGAAAATAACCTAAAAACATTAGGCTCATTCTCTTCAGTTTTTGTCTTCTTGATGAAGTTCTTCGAATACAATTATAATATAAGCAGCCTACTTTGCACAAACCTAGAAACAAATTGAACAATCCCTTTTATGGGTTATTACTACCCTCTACTACTTATCTCATCCATAATCATGGATACAAAGAATGCACAAAGCTAGACAAAGAATTGATCTGCAATGAGTTCAAGAACAAGAAACACTAGTAATGAAGCAACTAATCTAAATTAGTTAGACCCATGATGAAATTTATACAACTTCATCATATTTACTCATCTAAGTGTAACCCTTAGCCAACATCATATGCTCTCTTATGAAAGAAGCATGATCTTTGTATGGAAACTTAAATAACTTCATAATCTCCCGGAATTCAAGTTGCAGCACCCACAAATGTGCATCTTCATTACAAGCTGCACCTCATTTTCCTCATTCAAACAATAAAACTAATTCATATAATTTATGAACAACTGCCTCAAAAGCGCCAATATAATGCACGATTTCAACCCTCAGGAAAAGAAGTAAAAGAAACCCATAGGAGAAGGCACATACCTTCCTGCTCTGTACATATAAACCCCACGACTACTCTTACTGCTACTGCACTTAGCACCACTTTGAGCCCTAATCCTAAAATACAACCTGGCGGATTCCAACCCGCACCTCATCAAAGCTTCATCTTCACTTCCCAGCTCGATCACCACTGCGTTGTACCTCGTAAGTGAGTCTGATAAGACCTCAACTGCCCTCATATAACAACTCGAAGGAGCTCCATCATAAGGGACTAGTTCCGAGAGCCGTACTCTGGCCAGCGACGGGGAGGAGGTCATGGTCACGGCGTGGTGGCGGTGATTGAATATAATGATCTACGAAGGTGGAAATTTATATGGTGCGTTACAAGAGCAGTGGTCTGTTGCTGCTGCTGATGCATCATGAAGATCCCGACCATTGATCATTTTCAGAAACTGAAGAAACAAATAGTGATTGGATGAGAACTAGGGTTTAACTGGGGCTAAAGGTTCTTTTTTCGTGGAATTGGTGGCAATTGAGTTGTGAATGGGGTTTTGAAGGTTTTTGGTTTGGGTGCCGGCGGGACAGAAGGTCGTCTGAGATGGAATCGGGAAAAACACTCGTGTCTGGGTCGCAGGTGTAGCTTGATGGGGGTCTGGAATCAAAATCGTGAACCAATTTGTAAAAATGTATGCATTAAAATATATTTTATGAAAGGATTAAAATATTAATGGGGTGTTTTGGGATTGTTTAGGTAAAACATCTCATGCTATTTTTAGAAGTGCTTATTAATTTAGAACGGTATCAAAAAATAATAAGTTGATAAATTATTTTTTAGTGTTTATTAAATTTTGTTTATATATGTAAAATGATTAAAAAGTACAGTTTTCCATATTATTGAGTTACGGGAGTGTTTGGGATTGCTTATTAACTTATTTGATTTTTTAACAGGTAAATTTTTTTCATCATTTATAATAATATTTTTGACAAAAATTTATATCAATAACATTAATAATTTATATCAATAAGATTAATAATTAACAAATATTAATAAAATAGAGTTAAAATTGTAAACTGGTAATAAACAATTTTTCATAAGTCTGGAAGGATTAACTTATCAAAAACTGCTTATTATCGGTTTGGCACCGGTATAAGCAGTTTTATTTTTCCTCATCCAAACACTAGCATTTAGCTTATCATCGGTGTCAGACTGAAACAAGTTTAAAAGCACCTAAAATAAGCAATCCCAAACACCCCCTAAATTATACGATTAATTACATTTTTTAAAATGGAGAAAATAGCGGTATTATAAAAACTGAAATATTCATATTTATTATCGATTGGTATATAATCTATACTATATTATAAAGCCTTTGATAAAAACTCTTAAAAACATTTTTTTATGCATGAAGTATTGTTTATCGATGTATATTATTTAAAATTTAATATTACAAATAAATTGTGGATAAGTACAACTTATTAAAACTTTATGTTTGAATTTATGTAACTAACTGCAAATAAACAGAATCAAATACAAGATAAACATTTCATTTTAAATATAAAAAATCTAAATTATAATTAGGATAATTATTGAATTCCAACAGAATACTTTATTATTATTCTTGTAAAAAATTATATTATTAAATCAAAAATAAATTACTTCGTTACTAAATCTATATTAAATTATAAATAAAAAAATTGAATTGAATAAATTACAAAAAAAACAAGAACTTTTAAATAATTAATTTCTTACTAATATTGATATATTTATTTTTGAAATTTTATGATATCTTCAAATTTATATTTTATTCAAAAACAAAAACATTATTCATTTTCCAAAACCCCGTAAAAACATTATTATAACATCTACATAGATGGAATAAAACGAAATATTAAAATCTAGATATATCTCGCAGCATTGCGTGAGTATCATTCTAGTACCTAATAAAGTTTTTCTTTTGATAGAATAGTTTTAAGATATTTGTATTTTATAGAAGGATTTGGAACCAGAGAGATTTGAAGTCTTTGGTATATTTGGTTTGTAATAATTGGAATTGAATTGAATTCCATTTCATATGAATAATTTATAAAAACAAATTATAAACAATTGTAAAAATAATTAAATTATTTTTTTATTAATTGATTATTTCAAAACAAATGTTTTTAAACATATTATAACACATTATTACATGTAAATCCCATGAAATACCAAACATCCCCGTGAGATTTCAAAATCCAATGTTTGTGGAATTTCAAATCCAGGAAATCCTTTAAACCAAATATGAGATCATAATAAAATTTAATTCCAAATCCAATCTAATCCCACATGGTTCATTGAATTCAAATGATTTCAAGGGAATTGGAATGGTCAGTTAACATGTCGAATTCGATAATCATCTTCAATGCAAAAAAACATAAAAGACGAGGGTGAAAGTTGCATCATATTTATATAGTGTAACACCCGGAATTTTGCTCCCTTGGATATTCTGACTTTAAAATGTATCTTCTATTAAGTTTTAGTATAGGAAATTAATTAAAATAACTATTTTTACCAGTTGTTTCACCTCTTAGTTACTTCTTTATAATGTTTATCAAAATAGCCCCTAGGTCCGCAACTTTAATTTTTTTTGTGGAGCTGGGTGAAAATTGTAAATTTTTTTGCGAGCCTAGGTGAGAAATATCAATTTTTTTGCGGACCTGGGTGAAAAATATTATTTTGTTACGGACAGGGGTAGAAAGTGTAAAAAAATTGTCTTTTAGCTAGGTCCGCAACTGCGGACGTAGGTTATCGCGGACCTATGGCTATTTTGGTAAACTTGGAGAGAAAATGATTATTTTAATAAATTTCCCTAAGTTTGATAATTATGAAATGATATTGATTGAATTTATATGTTAAGACCTAAGAAAGAGGCATTTGGGAGTCAACCAGAAGGCAAAGTGGGTTATCAAGCGAGTTTGGCAGCACACAACCCGCATTAGGAACTGTTTGCCCGAGTTTTTGGATGTGGGTGACTTTGGCGCGGAGTTAGCCATAGCCAAAGTCACATTCATAGTGTTGGTCGTTTTTAAACCCGATTTTTTTAGGGTTTCTTCACCTAGGGGTTGTTTACCAACACTTACCCGGGTAAGTGCTTACTGGAAAAATTCAAAACTATCAGTTACTTACCGAGTAAGACTTTAATCCACCAAAACGGTATCGTATGCAACAACAAACCCGGTAAGTGCTAACCGTGGTAAGAGTCGTCGTCATCACTTACCGGGTAAGACTTTCAGTACTTGTCTTCACTCTTAACGGGTAAGACTCTTGGTCCTTGCCATAATGATTCGGTAAGGTAATGTGACTTGATAAGCGCTTACCCGGATAAGCGTTTTGGTAAACGACCCCTTAGTCGCTCTAATAAGATTTGAAGGTGTTACACGTAGTTACAATGCAAGTAAGACAATAATACTTACATCTAATCATGTTACAGATTAAAAGTCAATTCTATTTCGAAAATGGAAACATTTGGAATTTTTTCAAATAATATAAAAACAAGATAACTGTTTATTTTATCAAACCATATCTCGTAGGAACTCTCGAATCATGTCTATTGGTTCGAGAGACTGACTTATAACAAGTTGGATCAAAAGCCATTGATACGTTACAGACGGAACTAATTTATTGGTTGATTATGTTCAGTTTTAAAACTGCACATTTTCAGCTTCTCGAACCTCCTCCTCGGTCTTATTGCCTTTCTTACTTTTGTAGTACACTGACATAAAGTTCCCAACCGCTTTGTACTTCCTGCGACACTTGTCGTAAAGCTCACCATCAAACATCCTCCAGAAATCCTTCTCGCTGAGTTCAGTGACCGCATATTGTGTCTCAAACCCATGGTTATCAATCAACCAGCTCTCCATTTGACGAACTGCACCAACCCCATCAAATACTTCACCCCTCAACACGGGTCGCGGTGAATAGTAGAGCCCGATATCTGTGTACATCTGGGCGTCTACGGTGTCCCCTCGCCTACGTTCTTGCTCAAACCCCGGCTCGGGATACACCATCGCTTTATGTGGGTGCTTGTATAGTTTGTGTGGGCAAAGCCAAATGGGATATACCTACAAACATACAAAAGACAGATCCCATGAAAATGGCAATTTTAAGTCTTTTAAATAACGAACATTATTAGAGTTTCGTATCCACTTAAACTTTGACTTATTTTTCTCAATATATGTTGGAACCTTCGTTCTCTTCTCAATGACTCTTTTAAAAAGTAATATAATGTATTTGTCATATTTAAAATTTAATATTAAATACATGATCTATCACTTAAGAACTCGACACATATTTCCTTTCAAGCACATTTTAAATTCAGGGAACAAAAAAGAGCCCGCATTTCGGGTTGAAAAAACGCCCAATCGGGCTTTTTTGGGCTAGGTTTTTTTAAGGCTTAACTGAGCTTTTCCAATTTGTTAAAGGTCGGGCTTTTCGGGACAGGTGTGCCCCCAAAATCCCGACTACGTACCTCCATTTCACGATCCGCCCATTCTAAAGCATCGGAAACCTTATGAAGAGGAACAAGCAAGTCTTGAACCACATGCATTTCATGATAATAGTTTCGAAGGGCTTCGCCTTGGGTGGCTTTCATCAACGAAATTTTTGGTGGCATCATCCAACCAAGAAACAATCGAAACCACCATTGATCGGCAAACAGAAGAATAAGCTCGACTTCCCAGAATAAACTTCGAGTGTGCCGATGATAATACTCTCGAGTCGGTATAAACTCTACGAATTCGCCTTTCTGTAACGCCTTCTGAGCGTGCTGAAAGAACCACGGCTTGAACCACCATCCGGTCCTATTGATCGTGTTCCCTTTCTTCTCCGCTTCTTCCTTCGAAGCATATTTTCCCGTCATGCAAACGGCTTCGTGCGGATTGTAGATCAACGTTTCCACGAAATCGGGAACCTTTTTGCCGTCGGTTTCTCCAAATTCAGGTGCGAAAGAATCGATATATCCGTCCACGAGATCGCGTAGGTTACCGCGTACGGGCTTATAAGTCAATTTCATGTATTCTTTGATGGGTATAAGCTTGATTTCGGCACAAATAAGCAGGCCCAAGGTCCCTTGAGACCATGGGACGGCGTAGAAAAGATCAGAATACTCGTTATCCTGCGTGGCTCGAACAACCCGTCCGTCTGCAAGAAGAATCTCGTAAGCCACAACGGTATCAGAGAAAAGCCCGTATAAATGAGAGCTTCCTTCGATTCCGAAACCGTTAATGAGCCCTCCGATGGTAAGATCTTCAAGCTCAGCAACAACAGCAAGTGCAAGATTCATTGGAACCGTGGCTCGCGTGATCTGACCCATCGTAACCATGGGTTCGCATTTCACCACCATTCTCTTGTGATCAATTTCAAGAATGTTACATAAAGCCGAGAGGTCTACATCGAAATGGCGAGCTCGTTTGTAGTCGACGTTCCGCATGCCCACTGAAACCCAGGGTTTTCGGGCTGTGCAGACCAGACCGTCCTTGGATGGGTTCCTTTCTTTTAACCGTTTGATGGCTTTCAAGACGTTTTCATCGTGCTCCTTTTGGCGCTGCTTGTAGGACTTGGATTCGGATCTAAGTTCGCCAAGATAAGTGAGGAAGTGGAGTATAACAGAAATGGGAAGCATAAAAAAGACGACGAAAATCCATCGGAATCGGACCAAATGATCGACCCATGTCTTCTTCCTCTTCGGTCTCACTATCGGAGTCTTCATATTCGACGTTCGGGTCGATCGAGATCTGTAGAATATTCAAGAAAAGTATCGGATGATTTCTAACCCGAAAACACAGAATTACGACATTTTATAAGTTTATAAGCATTTGAAAACCTTGGATATGGTGTTGTAGGTGCTCAAAAACCTAATTAACCCGATCAACCCAACGTGAAATAACTCAATCAGAAGCAACTCGATGTTTTATCGAGTTATAAAATTTTCAAATCGTAGGTATTGGGTTGATATTGAATTACTATTATTTGAACTCAACTCAACCCAATATCATTTTATTTCTTTGATTTAATATGATTGTTGAATTTCTATCAATATATATATATTAGACAATTACACTATCGCGTATACTCTTCATATACACATATTTTCAATCTATTCATATTTCTATATATAACTCATTCGTATATATGATCAGCAACTGTGAACATATATATGTAAATTGAGAAGATGAACTGAATGTGATATATATAAGAAGTATGGATAAGTTGTATCAAATAGTTGATAATGAAAAATAAATTATGAGTAAAGAAATAACATATTCAATGTTAGAAGAATATTTTAATGTATCAACCCGACAAACCCTTACAATTTAGGTTGAGTTGGGTTAAGATTTTTCAAACCGCAAAGATTGATTTAAGTTGTTCAAATGTCTTCAACCCAATGAACCCAAAGAACAAGTAGCCCTTATATGGAAGGACATTAAATGATGTCAACAATGAGGAACGGCTACAACACTAAGAGTGGCTCCATGTACTAATTTAGGGTATTGTTTTGACAAACATACACCATCTTTAAGACCACCTTTTTATAAGCAAACTGTGAATGGTATTGGATGTATCGTTAGGTTGTGTCGAGTCAAATCTGCTCCGTTTTTTTTCCATAACAACTCTTGCTCCCTCGTCATTTTTATAACAAATTCACTCTTTTTAGTTTTTTTTTATTTATAAAAATCTTGGTTTTTATTATGAAGTTTGTACGAAGGAATTCCTAGTTTTATGTAGAGAAAAGTCTAAAAAAAATCTTAATAGACTTTAGTATTTTGAATGATTAAGTCATTAGACAGTTTTTTTAAAACAAATAAGTTATTGGATACTACAAAACATGTTAAATAACTACTTGGACTTTCTAAAACATGTTAGATACATCTTTATGACCTATACAACTGGTTAATGTGGTGAAATAATAAAAACAGTTTGAAAAAAAAATCAATAGACTTTCATATTTTGAACGATTAAATCTCTAACATTTTTTGTACAAAAAAATATTTACATCTATAAAATGAAACAAATATACCAAAAAAGTAATTATATTTAAAAAAAGA
>NC_037542.1:12745551-12750990 GCF_001531365.2 Cynara cardunculus var. scolymus | reverse complement strand
ATTTGTTGATGAAATGATATCTCCGACAAGATTCAAACACGATCTTTCACATTTATTTACATGTTACTGTGTTAGAGCGTATAACGATGGTCAAATTAGTTATCAATTAGATATAAGTAATCAATGCATATATATTAATGAACACTAGCGACGAATTGTAATTAATTATGTATTTAGTTAAATTTTATCGTTAATCCGTGACCCTAACGACAAATTATTTTCTATTTTTTTTAATTTGGAATATCACCAACTATATATTTTATTTTTAATTAAAATAAATTTCATCAGTTATCCTTTTTAACTCTTTTTTAAATTTAAGATATCATATATGAAATAATCAAAATAAATTTAATCTGTAATCTTTTCTAAATCTTTTTTTATTTGAAAAATCACTAACAAATTTTTTTTTATTAAAATAAATTTCTTGAATAATTTTTTGAAGTGTAAGTACTTTTTGGTATAATTGTTCCATTTTATAGATATAATTATTTTTTTGGTTCAAAAAATGTTTAGAAATTTCATCGTTTAAAATATTAAAGTTTATTGGCTCTTTTTCAGACTTTTTTTCATTATTTTACCATATTAACCAGTTTTATAGGTCATAAGAATATACATCTAACAAGTTTTAGAAAGTCCAAAGAGTTATTTAACAGGTTTTGGAATGTCCAATGACTTATTTATTCCAAAAAATTGTCCAATAACTTAATTATTTCAAATATTAAAGTTCATTAGGTTTTTTTTTAAACTTTTATCTTTTATATATATATATATAAAATTATTAACATTATATATGTATAATAGTTATTGATGATGAAAAAAAAAATACATGGGACCCATAAAAAAATAGTTCTTGTAAAAATTACTATTTGTGTAAGTTTTTAACTTGATGAGTTGAAAATGAGGTGGTAACAAAATAAGAGGTTCTTATAAGAACCTTTATTGGAGATGTTTATAAGCTAACTTATTTTTTGAGTATACGTTTGAATGGACATAAGCTAGCAGCATACAAGGTAGTTTATAAGTTAACTTATTGAAACGTTAGCTCAAATAACTTTTTTAGTAGTTTACTGACACTTTTTTCAATTATAGCTTCATTAATGTTAATTGTTATTTATTACTAATAACTATTTAAAAATCAATTAAATAGTATTAATTACTATTCTTTTCAAAATATTAATTAAATTTAAACCTAGATTAATCATTAGCACTTATTGGATTATTTACAATTGTTATTCAATATATTTAATCGTTAAAAACAAATATAACAATTTTGAAAATGTTTTTATAATTACATAAAAGTTATATATTTCTTTTGTTTTATAAATAATAAAGTCTTGATAAATATTTAGTAAAATATTTAATTTAATTATTATGTTTTGAGCAATTATTAGTTAATCAATTAATATATGTAGGGATGTACAAAAAACTGTCAATCCATGAAACCCGCCCAACCCAACCCGCTAACAACTCAATTAAACCCAACCCGTCCACCAGCTAAACCGTTAACCCGCCAATTAGGAGGGTTGAAATTGGCTCAACCCGCCCAACCCGTCGCTAATATATAATTTTTATTGATATTATATTTTGTTTCATTTTAACTAAACGTATAGGTTATCAAAAGAAATTCACGATCAAAGAATGATGAAAAATAATCTAATTAATAAGGAAAATTATTGATTTTTTTTGCAGCAACAACAAATTGATATGTTGGAAAATATGAATGATATTGATAGATTTGATGGACGAATCCATCAATTCATGACGCTTTTAACGAGTTATATTAGAAAAATGTCTTATCTAAAAGAGTTCCAATATGTTTATAGGATGGTTTTGGGCGTCTTAACAAATTCTATGATGCTTTTAAAATAAAGTGTCGTATTAGTTATTTTATACAACATGACTTGAAAAAGTGTCATATGAGCATAGGTATCCGATAAATAGATGAGTTTACGGGACAATTCTCAAAATGTTTCTATAAAATAACGAATACGACATTTTATTCAAAGATCATTCTAAAACACTTGTTGAAACATTTAAAAACGTCCTATAAACCTATTATATTATTTTTAGATAAGATGCTTTATAATATGGTCTATAAATTTAAGTTTTATGAATTATTTCATTCGTCAAATTATGAATCCACTAACCCACCAACCCGCCTCAACCCACAAGGGTTGGGTTGGGTTGGGTTATACTTTTGAATGAGTTGGGTTGGGTTGAGATTTTCCAAACCGCCATAATTGGGTTCGTTTGTAAAATTGTTGTAAACCGCCCAATCCAACCCGCGTTCACCCCTAAATATATGTAAGGTTGACCAACTTATTTTTATTTTTATTATTTGTAATGGTTATTTAAAATCATTATTTTTTTTATTAACCTGGATATCCAAACCGCTATGCGAGCCGACTAATCTCAGGGCGACCACCTGTTTTGCAGATAGTCTGGAGTCACCGCATTTAAATCTTCGTGGCCACAAGGGAATTTTTATTCCTCATTGGATTTGAACCTGAGACCTCCTGGTACTTTTGACCTTTGGAGCCAAGTTTAAACCAATCAGACACCATCCTTATGGTTTAAAATCATTATTTAATGTAAGTATTTTCTAAACTTCGTATTTGGTTATAGAAATCTAATTTTTTTAATATTATATATAATAGTAATAGTAATAATAATAATAATAATAATAAATCAAATTTAAATCTATTAATTAGCATATTTTATTATTTAACTTTTTTTACCATCTGATTTGTATTAATTAACATATTATATTATTAGTTAACTGTTTTAAATATACTATGAAATGTTGAAATCTATTCATTTTTAAACATGTCTTTTTTGCCAAACATATTTAGTCCACCAGCTAGCTTATCAGCCACTAGCTAGTTTATCATTCATCAGTTAGTTTATTAGTTATCAGTTAGTTTGTCTAACATAACCTTAGACAATAGCGTAGGATTTGGTACACCCATGTGACTGAATACGACAACATGAGTAGGACTGGGTTGGATAAGTTGTTTCTTAAATATTGTTTAATAATTTTATATATGAGTTCAGTAATATTAGAAGAGGAGTTGGTGACAGCGGTAGAAGTAGAGGTTGTGATGGTCGATGGTGACCATGGATGATGTAAAGATGATAGCAGCCTAAGGGTTTTAAAAGTAAGTATATGTAATCATGAACCTCTTGATAGGAGGGGTTTCCAATAATAAGTGGTCCTAAAGTCTGAAATCTATATGAATAAGAATGTTTGTTTTTATGTTTGAAGTCTGAAATCTGCATTGGTCAAACTAGTGCAAAAATATAAAAGATAAATAGTTTTTTTTTACAAAAGTATAAAAAATAAATAGTTTTTGCTAACAAATCTCTTACATCCCCCAAAATATGAACTATGTGATAAAGGACGGATTAGAAAACTAAGAGGTATTAAGGGATACATTTACCATTTAAAATTCCAGAGGACATTTAGTGCTTTTAAACTCTAATTTTAAAAATAAAACAAACATTTACTCAAATGTCTAAACGAATCAAACTTCATAAATATTAAAAGGTAATTTTGAAAAAACAAACGGACTTTTCCTACGAGATGGAAGGGGCCCTCCACCCCTTATCCTCCTCCTCCTCCTCCTCCTCCTCCTGTACGAATTAATGTAAGTGGTTATATGTTGATTTTAAGACGACTTCATTAGTGTCAGTTGGTATGGCCTCTCTATAATGTTTGACAATTTAGGTAACTTGTTTAATTATATGTTTGACAAACTGTACGATAAGTTAATTGATAACTGATAAGTTAATTGATAACTGATAAGTTAATTGATAACTGATAAGTTAGCTAGCTAATAGCTAATATTAGCTACAAACAAATCATGTTTGGCAAAAATTAGCTGATAAGCATGTAAAATGATCCAAAACGACATATTGAAAAATTACTTAATTACGATTTTTATAATGTAATTAAAACAAATATGTAATAATATAATATATTAATACAAAAAAGATAGTAAAGAAAAATTAAAATAATATAATATATTAATTAAAAAAAAATAAATTGATTACTATATATATTATAAAATTTTGATTTGTCAAAATAAATTTTAGAAAAAAAATCTACATTAATTTATGATTTTTAATAACCATTATATCTAATAAAATATTTGATAAAAACTCTTAAAAACTATTTTTTTTATACATGAATTACTGTCTATTGATGCATATTACTTAAAATTCAAGATTACAAGTAAATTGTACGTAAGTATAATTTATTAAAGCTCCATTTTGAATTCGTGTAACTAACTGCGGATAAACATAATCAAATTGAGGATAAACATCTCATTTTAAAATATAAAAAATTTAAAATATAATTAGGATAATTATTGAGTTCTAACAAAATAATTAATTATTATCTTTATAAAAAATTATATTTATTATCTATACTACATTATAAAGCATTTGACAAAAACTCTTAAAAACTATTTTTTATACATGAAATATTGTTTATTGATGCATATTACTTAAAATTCAAGATTACAAGTAATTTTGCATAAGTACAACTTATTAAAGCTCCATTTTAAAATTCGTGTAACTAACTGCAGATAAACATTATTAAATACAGAATAAACATTCACTTTAAATAAAAAAATAAATTATAATTAAGATAATCATTGAGCTCTAACTGAATGTTCAATTATTATCTTTATAAAAAATTATATTATTAAACCAAAAATAAATTACTTTGTTATTAAATCTAAATTAACTTATAATAAAAAAATGAATTAAAAAAGTTACACCAAAAAAACGATAATTATTAACTAGTTAATTTGATACTAATATAGATTTATTTTTTTCAAATTTTTATGTTATCTTCAAATTTATATTTCATTCAAAAATAAAAACATTATCGTTTTCTTAAAAGCACATATAATCGTATTATATCGATAGAGAAAAATAAAAACTAAACATTAAAATTGAGATTTATTTCGCTGCGTTGCGTAAGTATTATTCTAGTATAATATAAATAAAAATAAAATTATTCGGCCTTACATGTCCTAGTTAACTAGTAATTTTTTAAAAACTATAATTAAATTAAATATTTTATTAAAATCATTCAACACAATTTTATTATCTATGAAATAAAATAATTATAACTTTAACTTTTATGTAACTTACATAAACATTATTAGAATTGTTATCTTTACTTTTTGATAACTAAATGTATTGAATAATAATATAAAATTAACTAATATGATTAATAAATCTATACTATCTTATAATGCATTTGGCTAAAACTCTTAAAAACTCTTAAAACTCTTAAAATTCTTAAAACTCTTAAAAACTCTTAAACTTGTTCATCCCTAAACGCTTTCATTCATATCCGATTTCATCTCATATCTGAATTCGTGTAACTAACTGCAGATAAACACAATCAAATACAGGATAAACATC
>NC_037542.1:12727079-12742975 GCF_001531365.2 Cynara cardunculus var. scolymus | reverse complement strand
ATTTATGTAATTTTTTATATATTAATAATAAAAATAATAATGTAGAGAAGAGATAAAATAAATATCGGAAACTACATAAACTTTTTATTTTGGTCTCATTTTAATTATTTTGATGAAAACTTTCTAATGATATACATTGTTAAAAAAATATTTTATTACAATTTAATAAATAGTCAAAATATCTAAACAACTCATTATAGGGGTAAATTCGTCATTTTTACTTGTTCCTGTTTTGTTCAGTCATGTCTTACCAAATACTGAACAGTTATTCTGTCTTGTCTTTTGTTAATCCATCATGCCTGGACAATAAAGGCACCCTAAGGGTTTGTTTGGTATAATATACATGATATTGTTTCATGTTTCCCATAACTTTTATATGGAATAGCCAGAAATGTGTTCCACCCTACCACATGGAACAAGTTGAAATAAAACTATATTTTTACCAATATACCTTCAAAATAAAACTTAATTCCCTTCTAAAACATCAAATACGTCTCCTTTTTTTATATTTTTTCCGTTATTTAATTTCTGTTTATTCGTATTTCATTCTTATTAAACTTTCATTTTGCTGTTCTCAGAATTCCAATTTTTATACATTTCTATTTTGTTGATAATTTATGTAATTTTTTAAACATTAATTATAAAAACATGATATAGAAAATGTATAAAATAAAAATTGAATACTGAATACTTACTTGGCATATCTTGTCAAGATACCACACGCACACTAACGAGCCGACTAATCCGAGGATGACCATCTGCTTTGCAGATAACCTGGAGTCACCACATTTGAACTTCCGTGGCCACAAGAGGATTTTTATTCCTTCTTGGATTACAAATCTAGATTTAACATCAACAAATAATAAACCAAGTCTTACAGAAAAGTCTAGGTAAAAGACAAGTTTCACTAAAATTCCATAATAGTCGCAATCTCCAAAGTACGGAAGACGTCTGCAAATAACTAAATCATTCTTGTGTCTCTAACTAGCACTCGACTCTTCACAGTGCCGCTAGTCTCATTCCCTAACAAGGACCTGATGCACATGCCGACAAGAAAAGTTTTAGGCTTAACGTCTTGTGAATTCAAGCAGTTTTCATCATTTTATATAAAGCCATAAAACGGAGAGAATGTTATTCAAATCACGTTTTTCAAAAAGAAACATATTAAATATCAAAATAACATCTTTCCCAAAACCCACGTTTATATTATAAAAACTTATAAATCAAAACACTCATGTAACATGAAACTAAAACAAAATACTCACCCAAAACATGAATAAAGTTAAATATCCAAACATGGATAAAACTCTGTTATCCAAAACAACCAAAATGTGGATAATGTTCAGTATCCCAAAACTGTACGCCATGGATAACACTCCATACTCCAAATGTCGCGAAAACATGGATAAACTCTATATCGAAAAAAACCTTTTAGTGACGGTTGTTTCCATTGAATGTCAACCAAAAGTAGGTCGTGTATCAACATATCGAATTGCACCTCATATCATTGACTTTAGTGCACACTATATTAAGTGTCACTTCAAGTACTTAATACCTTTATTGTAGACCCCCTATTGGGCGCCACCTCGAGGCATAGAATGACTAAGGGGCCGTTTACTTAAATGTTTATCCGGTATGTGTTTAACGTTAGGAGTCAACACTATAATTTATTTTATTGGGTAAGATTATAGTACATCAAAACGTATCCTATGCAACAATTTACCTGATAAGCGCTTACCCGGGTAAGAGTCGTCACCCTCACTTACCGGATAAGACTCTCCATCTTTATCATCGCTCTTACCGGGTAAGATTCTTGGCCCTTGCCATGTTCATCCAGTGAGAAAAATTACCATGTAAGTACTTATCGGGTAAGCTTTTAGTAAACGACCCCTAAGTACCGGAATTTCACCAGTCAAGTCAATTAAATCATGGGTTCGAATCCCATTTCCTCCATAAACAACAACCCTTGGGAATCTGAATTAATTTAACAGCTCAGATATTGTTACTCATGATACTGATCCATGATTATTCCAAGAGTTATACCTTTCTTTGATATGAATTCTCTAAAAATATAGGGTTGTTCTAGCTATAACAGTATAAAATATAAAGTATCAAATATCATTAAAAAATTACATCTTTATTTTAAATATTTAATATTAATTATATATTTAAAATATATAATTAACCTGGATATCCAACTCACTATGCAAGCCGACTAATCCCAGGACGATCATCTGCTTTGCAGATAATCCGGAGTCACCAAATTTGAACCTCCGTGGCCACAAGAGGATTTTTATTCCTCCTTGGATTTGAACCTGAGACCTCCTGATACTTTTGACCTTTGGAGCCAAGCTTAAACCAATCAGGCACCACCCTTGTGATTACCAGTCAACAACTACTACTTTCAACTTATTATAATCCCCAATTTGTCCATTAATCTTAAAACCAAAAAAGTCTTTTGTTTGATCTCAAATAATAACTGTTTGACGAATTCCACCTTTACGGAAGACTACTTTCAACCAAAGAACCAAAAAAAGATTATCGTAAAGGTGGAATTTGGCAAAAAGAACATGTTGGGCATAAGACGTAGTCTTCCGTCTTGTTCAAAAAGTCGAGGTCAATTACATTTTTAAGATATATTGTATCAAATCGTCACAATTGAATTTTCCCCAAGTCAAACAGTGTTGACTTTTTCCTGTTGTTAAAAGGCGACTTTGCAAGCCTTTGATTGATCTTAACGGTGCATCTGCTCGAGAAAATTCTTGGGTCAGCCACCAAGTTCTTGTATTATCTTGGTTTTTACCTTAAATTTATTGTGAAGTGACAATTTGATAATTATTTTAGGGAGAGGGTAATTGTACCTCTATCCATTGTTATTGACACCCCTAAGTCTACTTTAATTATTATTATTATTATTATTTTACTTTCTATGTTTTTTTTTATGTTTTATGTTTTTTTTTTTTAAAGAAATTTTAATCTATACAAGTCATTTATTTGTTGTTTTCATCTTTTGTTTTTTTATTATACTAATTTACTTTAAAGAATTTTAATTAATATAAGTTTTTATTTTCTTTCTTTATTTATTTATATTTTAATTGATATGAATTATTAATAAATACATATTTTCTTTTATACTATTTATCTTATATTTTAATATTTGTTTTATAATATTTCATCATAATATTTTAATTAATATAAATATTAATAACAAATAAAATATTTTACATGTAAGTTAAGTTTTTTTTCTTTTATCTTTTTTACTTTCATTTAAAAATAGATTAAAAAAAATTATTGATATAAATGTTACTATTTTTTTTGTTATCATATAATTATAAAAATTAAACACAAACATTGAGATTTAAAGCTATAAGTAAAATATAAAAAAAAGTATGTAAATAAGACATAAAATAATTTATGTTATATTTCAGTTATTCTAGAGTGACATTATTTGTAGTTCAATTAACATATGGACGTATTTTGTAATTATTGTTGAAGAAAGAATTGTATCTCTTTGGTTCCTAGTAGCTCATTTCATCTAAATAAGCAAATTTTGATACGTTCAAACAACTACGTCTAAGAGGTTTTTCTTTATTATTAATTTGATTCGACATTTTATGAATTTTAAATTTAGCATAATTTCCAAGCAATTCAATATTCCCTGTTAAGGGTGCAATTATCCCCCCTCTTTTTATATATTTTTTGACTTATATATCCTGTATATGTATATATGACTTATATTATACATGAAACCCACAAAATAGGTTCTTACATACGCACCACCATTACTACCGCCTCCACCTCTACCATAGCCACCACCACTACGCCCGCAACTACCTCCTCCATCATTAAAGGTTAAAATATTATTCGATGAAAGATTTCCGACACCATCTTAGAAACCAAAGTTCACAAAATTCTCATAACAACAAGATCGATCCCAATTCTACATTCTAGAACAACTACGTAAATCCTAACTAAACACGAAAACAATGGTTCTACAAACATACCAAAATACTAACATACATATCAAACATCAAACCGAATAATCTTTTTCTTGTTTTGGTAACGGTGGATGTCTAAGTCAGCTTGTTCACACCTCGGTAATATCATGGGCCTGAAGATATCAGCTAAGAAAATTCCTAGTAACCCTCAAGAGAGCAAAACCGACGAACCAAGGAAGGACCCCAAGGCTTAGCCTAAACTGAAGAATCTTCAGCCTTGCTACTGTTGCATTCTCTCTTTCAGACCTCCAAGAGGCCCATAGCTTTTCGGATTCGAGCTCTCTTCACTACAATTACAATTACTAATATTAAGATTTTGACCACATTTGAGACACAAACCTTTGCACATTGGATCACAGAGAGCGTTGATCGTTATTTCCAGGTGCACCATGTCTCTTACATTCTTCGATATATCTATCACTTTCTCTTCCGGAGGGAAATACAGCCAATCATCTAAGTCGATGGATGCATCATTGTCTTCTTCTTGTTCTACGGTTCCAGACGAGCCATTAAACTTGCCTTCACCATAAATGACTCCCATGTTTATGATATCAGGCTCTTCTATTGGCTCTTCAGTTAGTACCAGTGAGAAATTGGAGAAGACACAATCAGCAGCCAGTCCACCACACCTTCAAACAGTGCCCGGTTGAGCCATAAACAGATATCAGTCGCTATCTTACGCATTGAAAATATAAGTTTTGACATAATATAATCCTAGATGCATTGCTTGTTTGTTCCTATTTATGGTGTTTCTCAAATGTATACAGACTAAATTATATGAAATACAGTCAAAAACATGAAGCTGGATGATGGTAATAGCCACAATCCACTACAACAAAATCAGCTTTATAAGACGCTAAATATGTCTAAATGTCCCAATAGACAGATTATATGACTCAAGTTTATAGGACCAACCAAACAATTGTGCATCCTATGTAAATGTTTTGCAATAAGTTGTAGGACGCTTTTAGGAGTTCTAACAAGATTTTTAAGACAGTTTTATAATAAACTATACCGTTAGTCTTTTTATAAAATTACTTGAAAAAATATCTTGTCAAAACAAGTAATAGGACACTTCTAAAAGATGTCCTATAAATATATCTTCAAGAACAAGAAGTTACCTATTGCATCCAAGAGTTATCACTGTGCGTATGATCCCGTCAAGCCTCAACCTCTGCTTCTTCCTGGTAACATCGATGGAAACCAAGACAGGTGTTCCGTATGGAAAATCCTTCACTGACTTTGTGACTCGTAATCCCATCAAAGAGGCTCGAGATGTCGAAACTTCAGTTGAAAGATACCCTAATCCCAACCTTTCTAAGGTTGTACAATACTCGAGGTGGGAGATTGAAGGGTTTCTTTGGTACAAAATTGCCCCTTCCCAAGGTGAATCCATAGGATCAGCCCCAACATCTTCTTGGTCCCTCCAATCATCTTCCATATTGCTTTCACCAGCGAGCTCGTAGTTGGAGTTCACTGATGCTCTTGTTATAAATTCCAAGGGTGATTTGTGTTTTAGAATCATGGATGCGTGCTTATTAGCAAATAAACGTTTTTGAAGAATGTTGCAACTGATAGAGTTGTGATGTGGATGTGATAACGTTATTTGTGGGACTAGAACGTGTGCTCCCTTGACATTATTTTCATAAAAACAAGGGGACACGAAGGATGAAGATAGTATGAGAGGCATTTTAACTTTATTTATAATCCCAGACCTCAAGTTATGCTGCCCCCTCTCAAAAGAAAAACTAGAGAGTATTAATTAAGGAGATAAGCTCCAAGAATGAAGTATGCAACCGACAAAGGGTGTACTGGAAAATTATGAAATAGGAACTTGAGGTAGAGTGAGGTATGCAGAAATCATGTTGTCAACTGTAAGAAGCAGCTCCTGTAAGATAGATTAACTCAACTCAATAGAATATATAAGAAAAGTGATGCAACAGAAGCAATGTCTTGCAGAAGATACAAACAATTAACCTTTTTAAACATGTTAGATCTATAGGTTCAAGAAATGATTCACTTTTAACAATTTCTTAAGCATGAAATTTTTGCACCCCCACCTACCCGTGGACATCTCATCACCCCTTAAAGAATTGAGAATGATATATGCACTTAGTTTTATAGCTAGAAATAGTTCAACTATTTTCCATAAGTTTATGATCGTTTTGTATAGTCTCTCTGCTTGAAAAGGATGTGTTCACTCAAAATTCCATGTCATGCAGCCAAACAATTTTGAATTAGTACCAAACTTCCATTTTCAAAAACCAAATTTGTTCCATTTGGGCAGGGCCAGGGTTGTGTTATGAGGGGAACCTCTTAGCAACTAGGTCTAAAATAAACAATCCAAGCCGGAGGGTTGAGACATTAAAGGATTTCAGTCAAGATGTTAATTAAAAAAGATCAATAACAAACAATCCACAGTGAAATTTGCTGGATCTTGCTACTGAACACAATACTGTTCATATACTTGGAATTTTAGCAGGCACTAGATCTTCAACTCAAAGCAAACTCAAATTCATCCATATTTACTTATTTTGTATGATTGTGAATTTAGGGGTTGTTTGGTAGATAAGAATGATTAAGCGGTGAGAATGATTAAGAGACTCTGTAATATGTATGATTTAGTGCAGAATGAATAATGATTGTTTGGTAAATATTCTGAATGGACAGTCTAAATGACAGGAAATTACCATTTTACCCTTCAGTATGCAGAATTAAGAACTTATTTTTTCTCACAGTATATATACATACATCATAAGAAATTGTGGTGCTATTATTCTCCCTTTACCTACAAAAGAACCGTGATGCTGCTCAATCTCATACAACAAAAACTCTACTAGCCACACAAAATCTACTCTACCCTTAATTATTGTTCTTGTAAAGTTCTGTTTGTAATAAAAAGCCAAAGTTCAAGGAGTTACGGCAAATCAAACCCACCCATGCCAATTGAACGACTGTGATTTTTTAGTATGAGCCATTGATGGGTTTTTATAATCCCGCAAAGAGAACCACTAATAGCACACCAGTGGATCCATGAATCCACAACCAGTTAACATCCAAAGCTAAAAGCTTGATACTTCACATATAATAAATAATGCGAACTTTCCTTGAGACATCTAAAGCTCATTTTTTCTTTGGAATCACGTGAGGATCCATGGAAAAGGGTACTTAAGCGGTTCCTATTACTGCATCTGCAGCAAGTGTTGCTTTCAACACCCCACTCTGCACTTATGCACGAAAAAGAAATCAAAATGTTGGTACTTCACATATCATACGTAATACCAAATTTTCCTTGAGACATCTAAAGCACATTTTGTCTTTGGAATCATGTGAGGATCACTTTGGTGAGTCAACTGAGGTGTGCATTGACCTTTCAACTAATAAGCCATAGACCCACTTCCTTAGTAGATTACACCATTTCATCATATCTATATTACCAAACAGTTAGTTGTAATCAATCCAATACTCAACACCAACATACCCCTTGATTAATATTTCCTTTTTCCTGAAAACTAGTGCATTTCGTTCTTGCCCGATGAAGTACACCACAACAGCAATACCAGCCTATATATCACACTTATGAAGTTTGTGAAGTTTACTTCCTAGATTCAAAATTTAAATGGATTTTACATCACAAACTTAACATCCACAATTCCACATATTTCCAACTTAAATGTACAAAATTCAAGAACTCGATTCCATGGTGAGAGTTGGTTTTCATTTTTCAGTTTAAGTGAATAACATCATTGAAATTTATAAAATTGAATACTTTAAATCCGACGAAATACACAGAAAATAGAAGGGAAGCTGTCTAATTTCATCATTAACAATAAGACAAAGAAGAAAAAGGAGGATTTGTGATGAAATCATGTGTTATAGATTGATGAAACCCTAGAGTTGAGAGTTGATTTGAGAGAGAGGGGTAGAGGAGTACCTGGAATTCGTGAAGCAGAGAAGAGAGGTTTAGGAGATTGGATGGTAAAACCCGAGCGCCTTATATTCGTTATAGTTGTTTGGGATTGTTTATTTTAGGTGTTTGTTTTTTATTTATTTCAGTTTCAGACTGGTCATAAATTAAATGTTAGTGTTTGGATGAGAAAAAATAAAACTGTTTATATTGATGTCAAATCGATAATAAACAGTTTTTGATAAGTTAATTTTTCCTGACTTATGAAAAACTGTTTATTACCAGTTTACCATTTTAACTCTGTTTTATTAATGTTTTTTAATTATTAATTTATTGATATAAATTTTTGTCAAAGATATTATTATAAATGATGAAAAAAATAAATTTTTACATGTTAAAAAATCAAATAAGTTAATAAGCAATGCCAAACACTCCCAGAAGTCAATAATATGGAAGACTGTCTTTTTTGGTCATTTCACATATATAAACAAAATTTGTTAAACGCTTAAAACAACTTATCAACTTATTACTTTTTAGTACCGATATAAGCTAATACAAACATTTTTACAAAACTCTGATTTAATACCACATAAGTTAATAAGCATTTTTACAGAAAAACATAAGTTATTTTAAATAAACAATCCCAAACACCCCCACCCCCCTATATATGGTTCTTGAAATCCTTGCAGTTGGATCGGATGACATTCCACCAAATCGAATAAATGATCCTATCATATTACGCTAAAATTTAAAATTTTGTATCCCGATAAAACAATCAAATCATGTATCAATCAATTTAATTTAATCAGTACCAATTTAATTGGTTGACAGTACTCTTTCAACTATCTAAACTTAGTTGGTATATAATGTTAAAAGTCGTGTACCACGATAATACCGTATCATACCGACTTATTTTTGTAGGAGTAAACTCTAAATTTTGATTTAAATCTATAAAAGTGAGAGCTAAACTTTGATTAGTTTGACAGTCATCCTTGGTGTTATCATTTTGCTTTGAGTGGTCCTTGGTCACTGACTCCGTTAGAAAGTTTAGTCTTTTTACCTATTTTCTGTTTAAAATATATAATATATAATAAAATTGTTTATTTTATATTATTATTATTATATATACATATATTATCTATACTATTTTATAAAGCATTTGGCTAAAACTCTTAAAAACTCTTAAACTCGTTCATCCCTATCCGATTTCATCTCATATCTGAATTCGTGTAACTAACTGCAAATAAACACAATCAAATATAGGATAAACATCTCATTTTAAATATAAAAAATCTAAAATATAATTAGTATAATCATTAAATTCAAACAGAATACTTAATTATTATATTTATAAAATTTATAATATTAAACCAAAAATAAATTGTTTTATTATTAAACTTAAATTAAATTATATAAAAAAAATATAGTCTATATTATTATCATTTGACAAAAACTCTTAAAAACCACTTTTATGCGTAAAATACTGTTTATTAATGCATATTACTTAAAACTCAAGATTACAAGTAATTTGTGCGTAAGTACAACTTATTAAAGCTCCATATCTGAATTCGTGTAACTAACTGCAGATAAACACAATCAAATACAGGATAAACATCTCATTTTAAATATAAAAAATCTAAAAGATCTAAAATATAATTAGGATAATCATTGAGTTCTAACATAATACTTAATTATTATCTTTATAAAATGTTATATTATTAAATCAAAAATAAATTATTTCTTTATTAAACTTAAATTAAATTATGAAAAAATCTATACTATATTACACAAAAAAATGAGGAATTTCAAATAGTTAATTTGATATTAATATCGATATATTTTTGTCAAATTTTTATGATATCTTTAAACATATATTTTATTCAAAAATAAAAACATCATCGCTTTCTCAAAATCACATAAAGCCATATTATAACATCGACTGAGATAAAGAATAAAATGAAATATTAAAATCACGATGTATCTCGTTGCATTGCGCGAGTATGCTTCTAGTATTTTTTTAATATATAAATTTAAGAAACAATTTTAAATTAAGAATATATAAATTAAGAGATGATAGATAATTTATAAATTTAAAAAAATATATATTTAAATTTAATTTATAAATTTAAGAAATATAATATATAACTTAAGAAACAATATTTAAGTTATATAAAATTTTAAAAATATTTAAGAAAGTCGATAAAAAGACTAAACCACCCCTCATTCTAATAAAGATTGTTAATGGAATAAAATTAGTGATCAGATATCACTTTCAAAGCAATTTCTAGACTTATCAAAATCTAAGTCCCACTTTTAAATATTTTACTAAACTAAGGGACCAAAATTACATTTCACTCTTTTTTTAAAATTATTTATTAATTAAAATTTTAAACAATAATACAACATATTTTGATTTTTTTGATTTTTAATAATCTTATTTTCTATTTTATAAATTATAATATTGATGGATATACAAAACTTGATTGAAACGTTTCCCTAACTTTTTCAGCTTTAGTATCTTTTATACACTTTCACGGTCAATCATCGCTCCTCAATGTCCTGCTATTATTAGAATAATACTGGATGAATGTATTATACGAAAATTATTTGAATGCTTGTATATGTAGAGATAAGTGGTATAACAACACATATCCGCATCTTATTTCAATGTTCCATGGTTTTAGTGTATATATATATATATATATATATATATATATATATATATATATTTAGTAAAGATGTCAATACAAATAAACTTGTAACTCCAACTTTTATGATGTTATATAAAACCGTACCAACATGTACAAATTGAAAAAAATTGATAGCACAGTATAGTTAATTAGTACATAGTACAAAATTTTACATACCAATTATAATTTATGGGTACACAATTAACATAAAAAAACATGATACCATACTATCCATGTTTAGATGACTACCACTCTTCGAGTGATTACTATATGACATGATCAACATTAAACATTTGGATCAAGTAGATTTTTCATGATAAGAAAAGGTGTCTTTGTGGATATGTATGTTTGATGTACCAATAGATTAAGCTTAAAAGGCATCAAACATAACCAAAACGACAATCAGCACTTTCTATCGATGAATGAAGCTTAGCTGTCACCGTATCTTCTTGTTCATCTAAGAAGTCGAGGGAATCACCATAATATTTACGAGCTTCTTGCTTAATACCTTCAGAAAGCCCGGTTTCTCCTTTTGATTCTAAATGGGCGACTAATAATTTAAACGTTGATCTATCAGGCTCACAATCAATCTCTTTCATCAACTCGAAGCAATCCATGGCAAGTCCAGTCATGTTGTAACTCATCAAATTTTCCAACAACGCATTAAACCCCTCTGTCTTACCCTCTAATCTACCCTTTTCGCTTTTCAATTCAACAAAAATCATATCAACCTTATCATACAAGCTGTTCCTAGCCAAGACCAAGATTATTTCAGCATATAATGATACCTCCGGTTTATACCAATGTTCCTTTTGAATCTCTGCAAAAACCTACATCAATAATAATCAATGTTCCATGATTTTAAATTAAGATTGAACATAAATCATGTATAGATATGTCATTAAGAGCCATTTACTTGATAAACCAAACCAAACCAATCTAGTATATACCACCAGGGTTGTGGGTGAAGGGGTAAGATATACACAGACATGTCCCTACCCTACCCCAAAGAGTAGAGTGGCTAAAACCAAACTAAACCCAACAGACTCAGTAAATCCCACTCGAAAGTAGGTCAAACCAGACCTCTACCTCAGGAGTAGAGCGGTTGATTCTGTGAAAGTTAGTTGCTGATAGGAGCAGATAAACCGAAGAAAGTGTGGTTTTTTAATAAGACCGACCATAAGGGCGAGGAGGGAATGATCTTGGCGGAGGAGTTCACGAAGGATGGCCATCATATCAAACTTGAGTAATCTAGTAAACTTGGAATGGATGACCTGTTGTTGCTTGTCTGAAAATTTAGGTGCTCGTTTCAGTGCTTGAATTGTTTGGATGGCCTCTATGCTTAGATTTCGGCCTTTCTGCAAGGGTTTCCTGTTCTTGCCTCTGTCTCTCATTGTTATTCTCATTGAACTCCCTCTGCACTTGTTTCCAATTTCAAGTGATGGGCTATTTGAGAATTCTGTAAAACTATCACAACAAGACATTCTTGTTTGTATAGAAACAGTTCCATATCCACAACAACTCATACCTCTTGTTGCCATGCTCATCTTCAAATTTACACTGAAATACAACATGTTGTTTCTTTCAGATGATATAGACCATGAAATGCTACTTGGGTTACAGCAACAACCGTTAATGAGACAGGATGAATCTTCAAGTAAAGCATAATAATCCCAAATAAAATGGGGTTTTAGAATGACAAAAGTTAGGATTTGGGTGCTAAGCATACATGGTAGTCTGGAAAAGGCATAATGACAAACAGTTGGTGTGCTCCGCATTAAAAGCTACGATAAGATGCATAAATTAAATCTCACAACCTTCAATTCTTAAGTAGTATATATATTATAACAACAAAAGTAAACAAACTCAAAGACGGAAGTTTATAGGAACAACCAAACAATTGTGCATCCTATGTAAATGTTTTGCAATAAGTTGATAGGACGCTTTTAGGAGTTGTAACAAGTTCTTTAAGACAGTTTTACAATAAACTGTACCGTTAGTCTATTTATAAAATTGCCTGACATTGAGCCGTTAAGATCCTTTTGGAATCATTTAAGTAGGTTAAAATTTTACCAAACAAGCTGTACATCTGACCAATTCATATATGAAAATTGTGCTTGGAAGTTGAAGTTCACCATTAAAAACTCAAAATGGAATACATTCTAGCTTGTGAAGTTTACTTCCTTGATTCAAAATTCACATGGATTTTACATCACAAACTTAACATCCACAGTTCCGCATATTTCCAACTTAAATGTACAAAATTCAAGAACTCGATTTCATGGTGAGTGTTGGTTTTCATTTTTCAGTTTAAGTGAATAACATCATTGAAATTTATAATTTTGTATACTTTAAATCCGACGAAACACACAGAAAATAGAAGGGAAGCTGTCTAATTTCATCATTAACAATAAGACAAAGAACAAAAAGGAGGATTTATGATGAAATCATGTGTTATAGGTTGATGAAACCCTAGAGTTGAGAGTTGATTTGAGAGAGAGAGAGAGAAGAGTACCTGGAATTCGTGAAGCAGCGAAAAGAGAGAGGTTTAGGAGATTGGATTGTAAAACCCGAGTGTCTGGTATTTATTTGAAACAATGATTTTCTACGAAAGCTTATCAACCTAAGAACTAATTGTTTGTTTATCTTTTAATAGTTTTATTAAGAGATAATTTTTGAATTATTAAAAGATGAATTTTATTTGACAAAATAAAAATTTGCCTTTTAATGGTTATAAAACCCTCTGAATGATTTTGTATTTTGGATCTCCCTTAACCATTAAAAGTCATAATTTCATTGTACACAATTACCAAACAATTATATTTCATTTTGCATTATATCATGAGAGTCTCTTAATCATTCTGATCACTTAATCATTCTGCAACAAACCATTCAGCAATTAGCAAACAGTCCCTTACTATTTATAAGTACAAAGAATTAACTTTTTTAAAAACTCTTTATTACCGGTTTCGCACCCAGGGGCGGACCGCCTAATGGGCCTATAGGGGCCCTGGCCCCTGCGATTTTTTTTGTTAGTAGCTTAGCAGGTTTTTCCATTCTCTTGTAAAACACAAAAAAATTTCAACCGGCCCCCCCACCATTCCCCCTTCAATCTCCATAGCGACGCCGACGACGACCAGTGTGTGCGTGCGCCTGTGAGACTATGACAGTGCGAGAGCGACGGAAGCGAAGTAGCTAGGCAAGGGCGCAAGGCAGTAGCGAACGACGGCAGGAGGACTGGAGCCTGGAGGAGGCGGCCACGGTGAGTTGGTCACGTGAGACGGTCACTCCAAATCTCCAACTCGGTAACTGTAACTCTGTAAGTCTATAAGACCCTGCAACTGTTTACTTTACACCTTACTGCTCACTCTCAGTCTGCACCTTTTCCTAATTTCCTTTTGTTTTGATTTTTGAAATCAAAACCCAGCAGTGCTGCAGACCTGCAGTGGTGATTTAGGTGATTACTAAATACTAATACTAGGTCTAAACTCTAAATTTATGACTTAATTTGGTAAATCTAGTGAAGTAGTGATTTAGTTAGAGATGCCTTTGGACTTTGGTATTTGTTTGCTGTCATACTCTGATACAGTGATACTCATATATATGATTCTTCTTGCTTTAAAATGCGAATTGTTTGTTCTTTTGGTACAAAATTTGGTTAATAGTCCATTCAAATGTTGTTCTAGAAATTGTGGTGGGAAAGATATTACAGCAGATGTGACTGATCTTGGATAGTTGGATACAATTAGGTGGTTTATTAGGTTTAAATTTATGTGGAAATTAAGGTCTAAAACTCTAAATTTAGGTGATTTAGGTCATTAGGTGTATGCCAATATGAATTGAAATCATACCATCTATGATCTAACACTAACACTAACACTAAACTCTAATATGTTCCACTTCCACATCACATGTAGATGAAGATCAAAAGTCAATCTACCATTCATGGGTTTTTTAAAAGAAAGCATGCTATTGCTAGTTCTTCTTCTCAAGATCCCGAAGAAACAACAAATGTAGATAATACCCCTGCATCTAGTATTCCGCCTATTGAAAACCCTTGCAAGAAAGCTCAAATTGAAAGCAATGATATTGATCTGGGTACACTAGAACAAGACCCTGTTTTGCGTCATCAAATTTATGATTATCCTATCAATCAACAAGATATAATTCGACGAGCTTACATGAGTCTTGGTCCTCTTCAACCTACACTTTCTATGTTTCCAAAATCTGGACTAGAAAGTCATAGACGTAGCTTTCAAGCTTCTTGGTATAAGTTACATCCCTGGATTGAATATTCAAAGACCTTGGATGCATCATTTTGTTTTCCTTGTTTTTTATTTAACAAGCCATCCGGGCTCGGATACTATGGTCAACGAGCATTTACCATAGATGGGTTTCGAAATTGGAAAAAGGTGGGTGGGAAAAAATGTGGCTTTTTGATGCATATGGGAACAGATTGTGCATCTTTCCACAATGTTGCACAAAAGGGATGGGATCATTTATCTAATGAGGCGCAAGATATACGAAATGTATATGAGAAGTTCACAACTGAAGAGCGTGAGAAAAATAGATTGAGATTGACGGCTTCTATTTATTGCGTCCGTTGGTGTGCCTTTCAAGCAGTTGCATTTAGAGGCCACAACGAAAAGTCCGATTCCATTAACAGAGGGAATTTTCTTGAAATGTTGGAGGCACTTAGTGAGTTTAGCACCGAGCTTAAAGAGTTATTTTGTCATGCTCCCAGATATGCATCATATACATCACCGTCGATTCAAAAGGAAATTTTGAATCTTATATCAAATAAGGTGAGGCAAATGATTTGTGAGGAAATTGGTGGTCGTCCCTTTTGTTTACTTGTTGACGAAGCACGAGATGAGTCTCATAAAGAGCAAATGTCTCTTGTTTTGATATTTGTTAATAAAGAGGGTTTCATTATAGAACGTTTTTTTGGACTTGTTCATGTACGTGACACTATGGCACAAACGCTCAAGGATGGAATCTATTCTTTGTTGTCACATTACAATCTTGGTGTCAAGTCTATTCGTGGACAAGGGTATGATGGTGCAAGCAATATGCGRGGTCAATTCAAAGGTTTGCAAGCCTTGATTTTAGAAGATTGTAAATACGCATATTATGTTCACTGTCTTGCTCATCGGTTGCAATTGGCATTAATGGCCGCCTCTCAAGGAGTTGTAGCACTACACAAGTTTTTTACAACGTTGTCTTTTGTTGTCAATGTTGTTAGTGCTTCTTCCAAACGCACTGACCAACTACGAGATGCACAAGTCGAGCAAATTGCAT
>NC_037542.1:12709093-12725981 GCF_001531365.2 Cynara cardunculus var. scolymus | reverse complement strand
TTTGCGATGTTTGACATGTTTATATTTAACGTTTAGTTTTATAGTTTTACTATGTTATAACTTTGGATAATGTATTTTTGGTACCTTTGAAATATATAATATACTAGTTCCGGCCCCTACGGTTAGAAGGTTTGTGTTCCCCCCCTGTTGGCATCGGTATAAATTGTTTATCCAAACATTCAAAAGTGTTTATTATCAATATTACACCAAAATAAGTCAATAAATTATTTTTATAAACAATCTCAAACACCCCTAATATATGGTTCTTGAAATCTTACACTCGGATTGGATCACATCCCATCAAATTGAATAAATGATCCTATTAAAGTATTAAATTACACCAAAATTTAAAATTTTGTATTATGGTAAACCAATCAATTTATGTATCAATCAATTTATATTTAATCGGTACCAATCTAATTGGTTGGCAGTATTGTTCTAATATTTAAACTTGGTTGGTATGGAATGTTAGAAGTCGTGTACCATGATAATACTGGCTTATTTTTTAGGAGTAAACTCTAATTTTGATCTTTTAAGTTTAATAAAATCTTTGAAAGTGAGACCTAACATTTGACTGGTTTAAAAATCGTCATTGATATTCTCATTTTGCTTTGAATGGTCCTTGGTCACTAAGGGGCTGTTTGTTTTTAATAAAAAAACTCTTAATGTCCTCTTAAGTCTGAATCGGTCAGACATAAGAGGATTCAGTGTGTTTTTTTTCTTCAATTAAGAGCTTAAAAACTCTTATTAGGTCTGAAAATTTAAGTGGTTGCGAAACCTCTTATTACCTCTTATTTCAAATTGTCGCCTACCTACTCTGATCCCTTTGCGCTCGATTTCTTTAGATCAACTCTTCTGTCTCGATCTCTCATCTCTCAACTTTGTCAATTGTCGATCCATATCAACTCTCGATCTCTCATCTTCAAACTTCAGATTTCAGACGCAAAAAACAAACAGTCTAACTGATTCAGATTTCAGACTTCAGCACCACCTCTTAAAAATCAGAAGTGAATTCAGACTTCAGACTTCAGCACCTCTTAAAAAACAAACGCCACCTAACTCTCTTAGAGTAAGAGACAGTTTAGTCTTTTTACCTATCTTCTTAATAACTTTAAAAATAGAATATATAATATAATTCTTTATATTATATATATATATATATATATATATATATATATTTTATATCTATTTAAGTAACGATATTAAATTAAGAATCTATAATTTAAGAGACAATAGTAATATATAAATTTTAAAATATATATAAATTTAATTTATAAAATATAACATATAATTTCAGAAACAATATTTAAGTTATATAACTTTTTAAAAATATTTAAGATTGTAGGTAAAAATACTAAACCACCCCTCACTCTAACGAAGATTCTTAAGGGTGTGTATGGTGTTCAGATAGAACAAGACATGACAGAACAAAACAACTGTTTAATGTTTGGTAAGATAAAACTGGACATAACAGAATAAGTAAAATAACCAATTTACCTCTAATGAGTTGTTTATTTTAATTAATTTATGTAATTTATCAAATTATAATAAAATAATTATTTCTTATAACAAAATATATCATTAGAAAGTTTTCATCAAAATAATTAAAATGACACCACATAAAAAGTTTACGTAGTTTCCAATTTTTAATTTTTATCTCTTTACAACATTATTTTTTATTATTAATATACAATAAATTACGTAAATTAATAAAAATATAGAGACCGTATAAAAATAATATTTTGAGAACAGTAAAATAAAAGTTTAAGAAACATAAAATTCAATAAATAAAATTTAAAGAAATAAATAAAATGTAAAAAAATACCTATTTGATGTTTTAGAAGAGAATTAAGTTTTATTTTGAGGTTGTGTTGGTAAAATACAAGTCTGTTTCACCTTGTTCCACCATGTTCCATGGGGTAGGGGTGGAACAGGTCTGCTCCACTTTGTTCCATTCTCTTTTTGTCTGTTCCACATAAAAATCATGTCAAACATGGGACGAGGATATCTGTCATGTTCTGTCATGTCCAGTCCAATTTACCAAACGTACCCTAAGGGAGTTAGTAATAAGGGCACTTTCAAATCAAAATGAAAATCACTAGGACGATTTCTAAACTTATCAAAATATTGGTCATACTTTCAAATATTTCACTAAACCTAGGAACCAAAGTTACAGTTTACTTTTTTTTCTAATTATTTATTAATTTAAATTTTAAAACAATGATACAAACATATTTTTATTTTTATTTTTAATTATCTCATTTTCAATTTTACTAAATTATAATATTGATGGATATACAAAACTTGATTGAATACGTTCGCTTAACTTTTTCAACTTTAGTACCTTGTCTAACACCTTTACGGTCCATCATCGCTTCTCAATGCCCGCTATTATTAGAATAATGGTGAACGTTTGTATTATATGAAAGTTATTTGAGTGCTTGTATATGTAGGAATAAGTGGTATAACACATATCCGCATCATATTCAAATGCTCCATGGTAAAGATATCAATATAAATAAACTTGTAACTTCAACTTTTATGATGTTGTATAAAACCGTACCAACATGTAAAAATTGAAAAAAGTTAGTAACAAGTATAGTTGATTGGTACATGGTATTAAATTTTACATACCATTTACATCTAACTCTAACAGTTACTCTATTTTAACAATTCTAATATTAATTATGTTATAAAATATTTCATAAATTCATCATTTCAGTACACTTTTTACAGAACTTTTGAAAGAAATTATAACGCATTCAACTTCATTAATCAAAACAATTAAAATAATATATTTCTCTCTAAAAATTTAGGAATTTCTACTTGTCTTTCTGGTACAAAATTTACATGATCTAAATCTGTTGAGACAGGAGGACAAGCAAGCCTTGAGGGCCGACTAGTATTTCGTTAAGGAAACTGATCAATCCAAACCAAACCACTGGAGTCACATCGACTCCACCGAGGGGCGGAATCACCTTCCGTGTCACCGTCAAAATCGGCTCCGTAGGGGCGTATGCGACTACATACGGAAATTTCCCAACCGGGAGCTTTGGATACCACGACATGACAATTCTTGCAATGAACAGGAACGAAAATGCTGACAGAAAAGGACCCAATATAGCTATCGCCAACTTAGCCGTACCCTGGTCTATATCCATCAGAACCAACCTTTGCATATACTCTGGTATGCCATCTGATGCATTTCTTCTGTTTAGGATCAAATGATTCCAGTTACAGACGAAAATCAGCCAAAATGACCATAAAGCTGCGTTTGGTACTAGACAAGACTAGACAGAACTGAGTGGACGGGTTATACATACATAAGCTCTGCAGAGTCGACTGAAGCTGATACGGGGATATTGATGCCAGAAACTGCAACTTCTAGAAGAGAACATGCTCGATATCTTTGAACCCTCTGATTAGGGACTCGTTTTGTTGGGCATATGAATCTTCTCTGTAAAAGGAGAGAATACGCATGTGTTTTAAGAGCATATATATCTGTTCGCTATGAATTTTGAGGTTGAATGAACTGTTTTTCAACTCCAATATATGGGATTGTTTAAACACCCAACAAACGATGATTTCGTTGAATTCTATAGCAATTAGCGAATAACAGATAGTATCTTGGCAATGCATTCTTTCACACAAACCAATTTTGTGAATCTGATGGTTAAACTAAGATCATAAAGGCATTAAAGCAATGCCATTTTGGCACAGCAGCCTATTACTATAATGATGCAAAAAAAAGGCAGGTGTGTTCATAGGGCTTGTAACTGGTAACCCCTGAGCTGGCCCCACATCACCCTGCCCAAAAGCATCATGTGAGAGGCAAATCAGGTGCATAGTTGTCCGCTAGGTGGCCAACTTAAAAGTATAGTGCACATAAGGACCCCAATCCCCAGAGAATTGTAACTCCCACACTAGAACTCTCAGACTCGAATCATCGTCAGTTTGTGCAAGTATACCAACTGAGCTACACCCCGAACGTTTGGACCCAGCTATGATAATTATATTACGAAGTGCTTCTTCGACTCATAAATCACAGTTTTCGTGACAATTATGACAGAAGCAGAAGGTCACATTTTCACAGAATCCTTCCTCTTGGTTGTTGAACAAATTGTTGAAATTTCTATTTGTATATAAAGGGTATTGATCTTAAAACATTGAACTGTAACCACCATATTTTTTTTTTCAATGTTTGATGCATAGAAATTAAATGCTATGATCTCATTTTTCAATGTTTGATGCATAGAAATTAAATGCTATGATCTCATAAGAATTTCCTTCTTAACTTCACCATTCATGAACTGACCAAACTTGCGAAGAACAGGTAACTACTGGCTCATTCCAGTTGCATATGAGCACACATAAACAAAGAGATGGAGAATTTGCTTACAGGGAAGAACGAATTTGATCCGGTTGGGGATGAAATTAGGCGTAGTGGTACTGAATAACCTGGAAAACAGCAAAAAGAGCAGCAGATTCTGAGACGACATGTTAATCAAAAGATGAATGCTTAAACAATTATTATACCTAATGACTGAATTGAGTGTAATCAAAATAGGGGAAACGTAAACCCTAATTACTGAATGGAGTGTAATGATTACACCTTTGGTATGAATTGCACAAGAAGATAGAGCCATTGAATCGAAATTGGAACAAAGTATGATAAGAGTTAGCAGTGTCCAAAGAGAATGGAAGGTTATCCTGATATTGTACGGTCCTGTCAAGTCCGACCGGGTCTAACCACTACATGATCCACGATCAAGACTCATGAGAGGTTCAGATCATGAGGTTGTTTGATAATTATTGAATGATTTGATGTAAAATAATTAAATTATTAAAATAATTAAGAAGTTTTTATGATATAGTGCAAAATGAAATATAATTGATTGGTAATTGTAAATAATGAAATTAAGGCTCTTAATGGTTAAGAAAAATACATAATACAAAATCATTCAGAGGGTTTTAGAATCATTAAAAGACAGATTTTTTTTACCAAACAAGATTCACCTCTTAACGATTCAGAGGTTGCCTCTTAATGAAACTATTAAGAAGTAAACAAACAACCCACAAGTACTCAGAACAGGTTACCTATTAATGGGTGAGCCGGGTTTTTTAATAAAAAAAAACCAGTAATTCAAAAGATTCTCTAAAATAGAAAAAATTTGGAGATTTTTATTTCGGAAGATTTCATAAAATGAAATTTTCCGAAATTTTATGAAATCTTCCGAAATAAAAAAATGGACCGGTTCTTTTAGAAATGGTGCGGAAAAAATGCAAGTAAATAATTGAAAATAAATAAAAAATAGATTATGATTGAAAAAAATTAGTTTATAAAATATATAGGAAAGAAAAATCTGACCCTGACAGAGTCAGGAATTTCTTTAAATATGTTCATGAATGGAGATGTTATAATAATAGTCGGTCCTTTGGTCCATCTAATTGGAACAACACTATCCATACTATGTTATAAAACATTTGACAAAAACTATTAAAAACCATTTTTTATGTATGAAATACTGTTTATTGATGCATATTACTTAAAATTTAAGATTACAAATAAAGTATGCGTAAGTACAACTTATTAAAACTCCATGTTTGAATTCGTGTAACTAACTGCAGATGAACATAATTAAATATATGATAAACATTTCATTTTATATATAAAAAATCTAAAATGTAATTAGAATAATCATTAAGATCTAACATAATACTTAATTACAATATTTATAAAATTTTATTATTAAATCTAAATTAAATTACTTCATTACATTAAATTAAATTATAATAAAAAAAATTGAATTAAAGAAAATTACACAAAACAAGAACTTTTAAATAGCTAATTTGATATTAATATCGATATAGATTTTTCAAAATTTTATGATATTTTATTCAAAAATTAAAACATTATCTCTTTCTCAAAAACACATAAAACTACATTATATCAACAAAGATAAAGAATAAAACGAAATGTTGAAGTCAAGATATGTCTCGATGCATTGCACGAATACCCTTCTGATTAGTAACTAACTTATTTGTTCTTATAATATCTTATATTAAATATTTCTTTTTATAACATCATTAATTAAGGAAAAGATAAAAAAAATCATATTAACGGTAAATCTGTTGATCAATCGAAGCTTGCATGTTATATACAAATTGTTGTTTGACAGTTGCTGAATGGTTTGGTACAGAATAATTAAGAAGCTTTCATGATATAGTGCAAAATGAAATATAATTGTTCGATAATTGTTTACAATGGAATTTGGGTGCTGAATGGTTAAAAGAGACCCATGATACAAAATCATTCAGAAGGTTTTAGAACTATTAAGAGACATATCTTTTTTTTGTCAAACAAGATTCACCTCTTAACGATTTAGAGACTACCTCTTAATGAAACTATTAAGAGGTAAACAAATAAATCCTTAGGGTGCGTTTGGTACGTAGACTGGGTGGGACGGGACGGGACGGGACAAAAATAAATAGTGCCATGTTTGGCACGCCATGGGACAAAAATAAGGTTGGACAACATTAGACAAAAATGAGTTTTCATGGACTATTTTTGAGTTTTTTTGTTCCACCAAAAAAGGTGGAATAACATGGGACTAAACCTTGATATTACAATTTTACCCTTATTAAATCACATCAGGTACAAAACCTAATTATAAACTCCATCGCCTCCCATCTTTCTTCATCTTGCAGCTTGATTATGGCCTCCATCTTCCACGAACTCCAAATCGATTCCACACTCCGACTTCCACGAGCTCAAACTTTTTTTTTTTTGTAAGGGTGTCCGGGCCAAAGCCCGACTAATCCCCGGCAATTTTGGAGGCTAAGCATGACCCCACTTAAATGTCGCCAACACTCCCCTCCCAGGGCTCGAACTCGGGTTCATGACTATGCCATGCCCAAGCCTTTACCACTAGGTTGGAAGGCTCAAACTTGATTCCAGATTCGGGTAAAATTTCTTCTCTATCTTCCATGATTGTCGATTTCTCCATAATTTCCTACACCAAATCGATTTCACGAACTCGATTCCACGAACTCCAGCTTCCACCAAATCGATTTCTTCATACTTTCCATGGTTATCAATTTCACGAACTCCAGCTTCCACCAAATCGATTTCACGAACTCAATTCCACGAACTCTAGCTTCCACCAAATCGATTTCACGAACTCGATTCCACGAACTCGATTCCACGAACTCGAAATCAGTTTTTCGAATCGATTGGCTACTGTTGCTTTCTTTGTGATTTTGATTGGCTACTATTGTTTCGAGAGTCGATTGTGTTTGTTTCATTGATCTGTAAACTATAGCTTTTAATTTATGATGGAATTGAATTGTTTCTTTTCGAAATCGATTGGCTACTTCGATGATGCTTTGTGAGTTTTCATGGGACTATGAATACAGAGTAGAAAGCACCATTACTGTAGATTTTAGCATTTGCATATCATGATGGTGATGGTGATGTTCATGTGAGAATTTATTGGCATAAGCTTTATTATTTGATCAATAATAACATTAAACAACATTTAGGGGCAATCGGGTCATTTTAACAGTTTTGTCCTGTTCCGTCCAACTTACCAAACGCATGACAAACAATTAGTCCAATATTGTTCTAGTCGTACCAAACGTAGATAAGACAATTAGTCTTGTCATGTCTTGTCCCGTCCCGTTTGCGTACCAAACGCTATCTTAGAAATCAAAACAATTTTTGAGTTAAACTATTGCATGAATATTTTTGCCAAGTGTTTTACAAGTATTTGGAAGGAAAACCCTACGACCATTAGAATTTAGACATCACAAAATTGACCTGAGTCTCTTCCAACTGAACCCGGTTGTAATCGGATCTGACCGGCCCGGGTCGATCTGCGCGGTTTGGGAAGTGAAGATCAAAAGTGCATAGTTGCGATAAATCCTTTAATTAATGCACAAAGGATTGTTCCCTTTTGACTTGGGATGCCCCAAATTAGGAGATTAATTCAATTCTCCCTTGTTGTCAACGATTCTGTAAAGATTTTGCTAAACCATTCAACTCTTCCAATTTTCAACCCGGATTCTTTGGTTTAGTATTCATCATAAACAAGATTAGAGAGAGCTTCTTCTTGATGTGATTGAATTCGTTGAAGAAGGGTCGACGTCTGAAACTTTAAGCGTTTCCCATGGATTTGACGGATTCAGCTCCCTCGATACGACCCTCCTCTGACTCCATCCCTCTTCCCTCCGGCTCCGCTCCACGACAGGTAATTCTCACTCAAGTTATGCAGATACAGTGTTCGTTTTTGCTCAGCATCGGGGAATATGATAAATCTTGTTTTGTTTTTCTACTCTTATTTGTGTTTGGTTTTATGATTTTTATGCCTTTGAGTTTGATTGACATAGGTCAACGTGAAGAAATTTAGAAGAATATGTAATCAAGCTCAAGCATATGGTTTTTTGCTAATTTTCTTGTGGTTCTTCTAGTTGTCAATGTTGTGTTTAGGAAAAGGGATATGATTTTGTTGATTCATACGTAACTGGAAAACATTATTGTATTGTAATGTTGTTCCTTCATTGACCTTTTCTAGCGGCTTGCAAAATCGACTTCTACTCCTCGATTTCCTCTGATTGCTACTTCCATGCTGTTTGATCTTTATGTTTTATTTGGGTTTATGATGTAGATTTACTTCCCCCAAATTGGAAGTCTTGTTAGCCAAATAATCAACAGTAAAATGAAACCTACAAACTGTTTATAGTACAATTCGATACATGGGGATTGATTAATTTTAGTTCAAATAGTGACTGTAGTATGAACTTTTGAACACAAGCGGAATTCCAACTTATTTAGTTCCCGTTTTGAACAGAATTTTCGGTTTAGCTTATGAAATTTGGATTTGCATGCATACCCTAAATAATCTGCAGAGTTATTAGCTACTTGCTAGTGAGGGTGGTTAGATCTTGTATCTGGACTTGTCTTCACAAGCGTTTCCCTATTTTGGCAAGATCAACCTTGCAAAGCTTCAGTCTCTTCAGTTTCTTTTCAAGTGAGTGCAGTTCTCATATGATAAGCACTTCCATGGCATGGTTGTGGGTTCCACGGAGTAAGTAAACTAGGACTTTCTACTTTCTAGCATATGGACCATTTGGATACCACTTCAATATCAGATTGATTTCAGATCTATGTCCAATGTAACATAGACTTTGCGATTAAAAGGCTAATAGCTGATTTGTGATGGTAGGAATGATTCAGCGGCCTGAGTATGGACTCTGGTCTTTGGCAGGGATCCGTTTTGAACGGGAAAACATGTTCTTAACTAATCTAAGTTGTTGGAGAATAATCACATACCTAGCTTCTTTTGTCAATTTTATTTGTATTATCTCCATAGTAGAATATTACTTTATGAAGTGGCTATAGGCATCAAACTTTGTGTTAATGACCAATGAACTCGTTCTGCATCAAACTGTTTCTAAGAATCTTAATCCTTACTTCCAACAATGTAGAAGAAAAATGGTCAAATTTCCATAACGTCTTTATTGGTTTAAAGTGGATACAAACGATTTATATAAGTGGCATTGTTATTATCTTTGTGGTGGTTGGGGAACTTTCTTATTACTGATGCATCATTTGCATTTCTTTTGGTCTTTGAAGTGCATCCCTTATAACATCAATGCAGGTGCTTTCATTCTCACCACCTCATAGTTCTGTTATAAGCTTAGTTGATGTCCGATTACAATTTCAAAACTTTTCATGGAATATCCTTTAAATTCAACTAACTTGTAATATTTCTTAAGGTAGTTTTAAGTAGTTTCATTTCAAAACTTGAAACATAATGTAGCATGACTAATTATTTTAGGAGGATAGTTATGAAACAGAACTTATATCAAGACAGTACTAATTATTTTATTTTCTGAAAAACAAGTTAATCACATGTACCTTTTTGCACCTAGTCTCTCATTTTTAGTAAGCAGCCACCTATCTAATACTTTCTATTTGCAAATTTCCTTTTAGGAGGATCATTATGTAGCATCCATAATTGAAGAACATGAGACAACTTGCTGGGGATGTGGATTGCGGCTTGTTATTTCACCTTATGCACCGATTTTCAAGTGTGGTTGGTGTGGAGCCATAACTAATCACAATGCACGTAAATTCAATAACAAGTACTTTTGGTTGAGACGTCTTCGAGACCGGAGTTTTGTCAGTATTCTCCTGCTATTTATGCTTTTCATTATAGGTAACTTTAGCTTCCATAATTCATTTCCTTAGGAACTACCTAATTTCCCCTCTGTGCATCATGTATCAGAATGGTATCTTTTCCACCTTCCTACAAAAACTTTTTAACAGATTACTTATTTATGGTTCATCACCCACAACTTCTATGCTGCTAACCTTTTCTTCTATTTGATGGTAGAATGGAGGCTGGAAAAAGAAACCTAGAGAATCTTTTGTGTTGGATGTTTCTGCTTTTTCTTTTTTGAACATGTAGATTTTTCATTACTAATTTATTGTTTTCAAAGTTTCTATGATAACAGTAGATGCCCAATACAAGATTCTACAAGTTTTTACGATTTCAGATATTTCTACTTAATATACTGAGAGACTAATAATTGAAAGCTGTTGGTCGTCTAATTTTTACTCTATATGTGCTTTTGTAACTCAAGAATGAATTCCATAGACAACTTTGAACAAATTTCTGGAACACTAAGACTGTTAACTTAATGTACTGTGCACGATGATATCTCCAAGATTTGCTTGTAATCTTGCCTCGCCTTCAAGCCACTACAAGATTCATGTTACTAATGGAATATGGTAACCCCCTTATAAATAAGATATGTGAGCCTAAAGTCCTTACGTGAAAATTTCTTATTGTATAAAGCCTTATATCCAAATATCAAGGAATGCTAGTGTTATCATGAGAGCCTGTTTGTTAGGAGACAGATTACAATTTGTGCCATATGTAATCAAGGAATCCCTATAGTTTGGTACTTCCCATATCTCTCACACAACTTGGTCTCACTATAATTTCAGTTTGGTAAATTAATAACCAATCGTCTTTCTTGTCAATGTAAACCAAAGCAGAAAGAATAAGATTGATGGAGAACTATTAAGGTGTCTCAAGATTGTAGACCAGTGTTGTAAGAATTGCCACTTAGCCTGCTTAAGCGGCCACCTATGCGCCTAGCATCCCTCCACTGGTTCTATTGGTCATGTCTGCTTATCGGTCGTTTAGGGGTTAAAGGTCCCCCATCGCTTTGACTAGCTAGTTAATTGTGGGATTAGGCATTTCTAAAAATTAAGTGGGAATTAGTACACTTTATTCTGTTTGTGTTCATCGATCAACTTTTCTGAACTTGGAAGGATTCATCTCAATCCTTTTTGATCGATCAACTTCTTTATATTTGCTCCACTCCTTACTGTTTCCCTTTCAGCTAACTGTGATTTTCACTGATCTCTTGATGCTAGTTTATGAATCTCTTACAATATCTGTAACTGAACTTACAGGTAGCGGTGTTTGGGCTATTTATCCTGTCATCGTTTCAATGAGTTATTTCTTTGGCATATTTCATTCGATTATGGTGATTATCTTGTCAATAACCACACTTTCAACTTACATCCTTGCTGCATTTCGGTCTCCTGGTGCACCACCGCTTATATCTTGGGGCAGCTATCCTGCCGTGGGAAGAGGTGCTCTCGGGGATTACACTTTTTGTCAATTGTGTTCAAAGCCAAAGTCACCTAACGCTCATCACTGCCGTTCATGTGGAATGTGTGTATTGGACATGGATCATCATTGCCCATTTGTAAGTGTTCATCTACATATATGATGCTAAATGCTTGTAAGAAGGGATAATCACAAATATAGCCAAAATTGGAGTTTACCGTCACAAGTTGACCAACTTTTTCCATATTAGCACAAAATAACCACTTATTTCGCAACAAAAAAACATGAGCAAAAACCCTTTTTTTAGATCAATACTTTTTTAGATCTTTTTCGACTTTTGTGGGCCCATTTCGCGAAGGAAGGTAAGAAAAACCCTTTTTTTTGAAATTTTAGGTGTTGCTCATGCCTTGGCGAAATGGGACCACAGACCAAAAAAATAAGTCAAATATTACATTCAGCAAAAAGTTTTTTTTTTTTTTTTTTTTTTGTGCAAAATAGGTGGTTAATTTTGTTAATTTGGAAAAAATTAGGTCATTTTGTAACGGGTCTAATTCCAATTGTAAGTTTGAAATTTAAAAGTGGACCTTTTCTGGGAGAGTTTGGGTGTGATGAAAACATACTGAAATTTGGTTGTATATATTCCAGATTGGTAATTGTGTTGGGGCGGGAAATCATCGGAGCTTCATCCTCTTCCTCATGTCAGCAGTCGCCAGTACTTTCTATGTTTCGATTATATCTTCGTACGTAGCTTATCAAATCTGGCCGCCATTACGACACATTCCTACGGCTGTTTTGAGTAGGTCGACCGTTGTTTCAGTCCTAACTGAACGAACGTTCGCTTTCCTCATATCCGTAGAATATTTACCCATCAGAGGTTTTGTACTCATTTACCTATTCTTTGCAAGCATTTCTGTTGAAATCGGTTTGGCCGTGCTTTTGTGGCAACAACTATGCTACATATACGAAGGGAAAACGTACCTGAGTCAGTTAAGTTCACACAATGACGTCGACGAAAAAGACTGCCAAAACATTGTAAGGTTCTTTGGTTTCCCTTATCCTGCAACGCGATATGTGCTTAGTATTTGGAATTCTAAGAAGAGCCACAAAAAGTGAATGTATACTTAGAGAAGGGATTAGTGGTTGTATCGTATGATTGTATCGTATGATTGTATCATTCTTAGAGTTATATATACATGCATCATTCATAAATTCCATAGTGTCTGAATGTGGATTGAATTAGATTTCTTGTTTTCAACTCGTGTCGGTTAAGACCAACGACTAGTTATGTGTTCGGTTGTTACCTGGGCGAGGATGAACCAAAAACACGAGAAAGCTAGGAATCGATTTGAAGCGTATGCCAATGGATAACTGTAACGCCCCATGTCCTTATATATGTTTGGTGTCGTTACTTTACATGATAAAACTATTAAATCTTGAATTTGGACTTGAAATTCAACTATATTTATAACATATCTTGAAATTACATCAAAGGAGAAAGTACTTAGCTGAAACGTAACCATAACTTGTATTACAACAAAACTTGCTTATTGACTAAAACCATACTACTTTATGCAAATCCTCTTTACTTTTTTCCTGAGATACATACATGAGATATATAAGCTATAAGCTTAGTGAGTATTTATGGTTTCATGAATAAACAATTTTCATGATGCTTAACATCTTGTGAATAGTAATTCGTTAAAGCTCTTGATCATGTATAAAAATATTCTTTTTATTATGCATAAACATTCATAAAATACTATTCTTTATTATGCGTAAAATGTTCTTTTGAGATCTCACTTGTCACATGCATATATACTATACTTGTCTTGAGGTTTGCTAACCCCCGGGTCCATAAAAGGCTGCCGTATAAGGTCCGTTTGCAAGACGTTCCTTCTTGTAGTATCCCATACGTTGGATATTATGGTTATACATAACATGTAAAAAATTTCATGCCTTGTGTAACACATATGAATATGATAGCATGTAATCGATTTTCATGTCTTGTGTGTATACTTGTATTAGAACATGTCATCATGCATATCTTGAATATGTATGTGTATCAATATTTTCATGTAAAACAAGCATGCCAACATAGCTTGTAATGCATAAAATACTTTTATATATAGCGTGCATGTATCTCATAAATCACATAAGTACTCACCTTGATTTGCCTACTTTTTCTTTTGATTCATTTCTTCAAGCTTAATTATGTATACATAGAAAAATTTCTTATTTTTTTGGTATGCATAAATAGTGACCCTTAAATCCCTATTTATAGATAAATTCATTGCATTAACTACTTGTTCATTTTGTTCTCAAGATTGTACTCTTATGAGAGTTTGACACCTCATCAATAAAGATAAGAGAATCTTGACAACTCATCTCTAAGGATAAGAGAATCTATACAACCCATGCTTCTGGTATTCCTTGTCATGCTTCTTAGACTTGTCTTGTAACCAATAGTCTTGTCAACTCATATTTTTTTAGCCTAAACAACTCATCACTAGATTGCTTATTCATGCTTATTAGACTTGCCAACACACTTCTAACCTTAACAACTCATCACTAGATTACTTAGTCATGCTTACTAGACTTGTCAACACACTTCTAGTTCTAGCCTTAACAACTTATCACTAGCTTGCTTAATCATGCTTACTAGACTGCCAACACACTTCTAGCCTTAACTACTCATCACTAGCTTGTTTAGTCTTATAATGAAGATGTTTCACTAAATGTAACAGTTGCTGGAGTACTTGAATTATTCATAATTATTTGCATTTAAAGCTAAAATATTGAGTTTTATCAAATAAGGAAACTAGGGTGTTACAATAACGCTATTTGAAGTTTGAACATTCACAACGAAGCTTTTTGGAGGGCTTCCATGGTGGAGGATCTTAAAAAACCTTCTTTTTCTACCAACGATGTTAAAAAAATGAATTCTTTTAAGAAGATGTGACCGGCAAAAACTCATGTTTTCACAATGGATGTTCTTTCTGTTCATATAATAACCTTAACAGGAACATCTCCATCGTAGATATTTTGCTTCTGGGTCCCACTTTTTAATGGAAAAGTCCACCATCACAAATATTCTAAATTGTGCCAGTGACCTTGTACATTACAAATGTCCATTTCATCCATTTTTCTCCTAATCTTCTCCGAATAATCGTACTCACCGACACTCGTCGGTCGTCGCCTGCCATCAGTTCCATCACACTATCAGTTTATCACAGTGGGTGGCGAGACTGCCGAGACACATCAGTTCCATCAAATTGGTTTTGGGATGTGACTTGTGAGCGAGTGAAGAAGAGCCGAAGAGGCAGTAGGTGGTACCATGGTGAACACTGATACAAAAACGAATGGAACCCTCCTTATTTTGCCTTTTTCCTTCGATCACCACAACCTTTTCCGCTTTTCTGAAAAAATTTGAATTTTGAAAAATAATTAAAGACTTCTTGTATTGTTGTGTGCGCTTAAGGTATCAATTATCCACTTCAATCCAAAGGAATCAGTCATTTAGGTGTTTTCCTTCTAGTTATCCTCTTAAATTTGATCTTTTCTTGAATTTTGCATATTTGGTGAATCTATTCTTGAATCTGATTTGGTTTAGCCTTTAGGTAAGCCGTTATTTCACTATTTCGTATTTGGTGAATCTTGATCCTTGAGTTTGATTTGTGTAATTACATATTTAGTGATTGTTTGGCTGTTTGAACAATTTGGTTTGATCAAGTATGTTTCCTAGATCACAACTCAAAATAGAAAAGGCAAGAAATTGCTCCATTTTTACATGGATCGCTAAATAAATTTGTTGTGAGGCAAGAAAAACCCATTGAAAATGCTAGTTCTTATGATAATGTGGAAAATCTCATTGACGAAGAACTTGTTGTTGATCCCAATTCTAATGACTTTGTTGAAAATCTTGATGAATAACCCCATGTTGGCAATCCTAACTCTAATAACTTTGATGAGCCTAATTTAAATATTTTTAAGCCGTGTTTGAGATAATTTAAACTCAAAACTGAAGTATTTGCTTAAAGAAAAAGGATCTGTTAGAGAAACTAACATCGTTTTTTCAAAAGATTATCAAAATAGACATTTTTCTTGTACCCATTATATTCATACGCTACAAAATGGTGAATGTTATGATCGGAAATGGTTGGTTTACTCCAAAGACTTGGATAAAGTTTTTTGCTTTTGTTGCAAATTATTCAAAAAGGCTCAATCAAAGAAGTCAATTAGCAAGTGATGGACTTAATGAGTGTGAAAGGTGGATATGTTCCCACACGTGTTGCTTGCCTACAAGATTTTGTTAACCATACCAGTGACGGTAGCATCCACCGAAAGAAGTTTTTCAAAATTAAAGCTATTGAAGTCATATTTGCAGACTACCATGAGCCAAGAGAGTCTTAACGGGTTAGCAATTTTGAGCATCGAAAGTAAGTTTTTAGCAAAGATTGACTATGATAGATTAATTGAAGATTTTGCTTCACGAAGTACACGAAGACACCATTTTAGATGAATAGGTAATCTTATATTTGTGTTGTTGTTCAAGGTTTTGGTTTATGTCCCCCGTTGTAACTTTTTTTTTCCGATAATAACCGGTGTAGACATGAGCCGCCTAGCTTGACCAGGTTCAAAACCCCTTAAAAATTTGTATCTTCTTGAGTTCTTGGTTCATTGCAGTAGGGACATTTTTAGCTATCCGTCCAAGACATCCAAAACCATTGGACCAGCCTTGTACGCAGCCACATCTGTGGGTACCTCCAAAGCCATTTTTTCAGCTTCTTGGAGCCTGCCTGCTCTAGCCAACAGGTCAACCAAACACCCGTAATGCTTTGTATCGGGAAGGATACCAGAATCGTCCACCATTTTCTTGAAAAGCACCAACCCTTCTTTAACTAATCCGCCATGGCTGCAAGCACTTGAATGCTCAAGAAAGTAATCCGATTAGGCTTCATGCCCACTTCCTCCATTCTTTTAAAACTACCCACAGCTTCCCTTGCCATTCCATGCATTGCAAACACAAAGATCACGGACGTCCATGACACTAGATTCCTTTTCTCACTTGCTATACCCTCGAAAACTCGCAAAGCATTCTCTACACTTCCGCATCTTGAATACACGTCAATTAGGGCATTCGTAACGCGGATATCTGTCACATAATATCCGCTTTTCTTGTGATAACCAGATCCTGGTTATTACCCAAGGTATTTGATACGTGAATATCTGATTAATAATTT
>NC_037542.1:12646511-12708993 GCF_001531365.2 Cynara cardunculus var. scolymus | reverse complement strand
AAATGTGTATTGCAGGAAGTGTGGAAGGTAAAGGAAAGAAAAAGATTTAGTGCTTTTCTTTCGTGCATTTTGGTTGAAGATTTGTTTTTGATGCATAGCTCTGATGATTAGTACAAGATTGTATTTTGAATTTTTGGACCTTGTGTTTGGTCATAGTAGATTTCTTGTACTAGTGGACCCGAATGTATATGAATATGTATTTTTTTSGTATGAAATATGTATTACATGCAATGTGTGGGTTGGGGCGTTACATTTCTCCATAAGCGTGGACGGATTGGCATAATTCCAAAGACCCAAGATTCCAAATCGCGGGGTAAACTGCTAAAATGGTTATCTCGGTTGGCTTGGTACTATTGGTTAATGCAACCATGCGTCTAAACAACGAGAGGGCTTCCTTGGGTTGATTCGTTCGTGTCTACCCATCAATCATACCGCTCCAAGAAACAACATTCTTAATTGGCATCGCATCAAAGGAAAACTGTGCTAAAGCAATTTCACCCTGTTTCGCCAACCCCGTCACCAAAACATTCCAGGTGACTAAATTTCTCTCGGGCATTTCATCGAACGCTTTCCGACATTCATGTAAACACCCACAGACAACATACATATTAACCAAAGCAGTTTGCACGTAAACATGACTCTCGAAGCCAAATTTGAAGGTGACGCAATGGAGCTGCGAACCAGAGATGGTTAGCTGTGAGTTAGCACAAGATTTGATCAAGAAAGCATATGTGAAACTATCACCGTAAAATAGCGTGGTGGGGCAGAGGGGGTGCTTATAGAGCAAAAAAGCTTCTTCCAGGGAATTCCCAAGTGAGTAATGGCGGAGGATGGTGGTCCAGAGAGTGATGGCCTATGGGTGGTGGTTTTTGGTTTATGGCGACGGCGGTACCAAATGGGCGTGGGTTTGTTGAATGGATCGGCGGTTGCAGTGATGCTTGCGTGGTAACGATAACAAGTTGTAGTGGTGTTTCCTCATCGTTTGATTCTGATGTCCGTTTGCACCATCTTCAATTCAAGCTTTCGATAATTATATTTTAAACAAAAATCCAACTAAAAGATATGATTTTTATTTTTTATGGATTAAATTATATAACAGGTTGTTTATTTACCTCTTAATAATTCCACTAAGAGGCAACATCTGAATCGTTAAAAAGTGAATCTTGTTTAACAAAAAAAAGTCTTAGTCTTAATGGTTTTAGAACTCTTTAAATGATTTTGTATCATGGGTCTCCTTAATCATTGAGCACCCTAATTTTATTGTAAACAATTACCAAACAGTTATATTTTATTTTGCACGATATCATGAGACTCTCTTAATAATTATGATCACTTAATAATTTTGCACCAAATCATTCAGCAACTATCAAACAACCACTTATTTATAAATAAATAAATAAAAGTAGCGATGTGTTTAATAATAATCACTGAATTTACAGGACAATAAATGATTTGCTAATTACTACATGATCTTGTTTATTTTTAATTTACTTAAAAGGGACATAAACCCAAAGGCTTACCCGGTAACTAGTTATAGAAAAAATATAACACTATCACTTATCTTACCGAATAAGATTTTAGTCCATCAAAACAGCATCCTATGCAACAATTTATTCGGTAAGAATAGTCACCCAAATTTACCGGATAAGACTCATTGGCCCTTGCCATTAGTGTTACCAGATAAGATTCTTGGTCCTTATCACGTTCATCCGGTAAAGTAAATAACCGAATAAGCTTTTATCAAATAAGCTCTTAGTAAACAACCCCTTAATAAACTCAAAACTTATTACTAAAATCATTATATTTATCAAAATTGATTGTTTTTTTTTTTTTGTAATTGTAAAAAAAAAATGAACCTTGTAAATCGATAACGTTTCTAAGTTGCACATAAGCGTTGTTGAACATTTCTTTAGTCAAGGTACATCGGTGTCGAAAATGGCCTAATATCCATGAATATTATTTCTATAAACAACATTCATAAAGACAATAGCTTTTTCTAGGTGAGAATGAGAAAATTATTACATATGCATTATTTACATAGTTTATGTGTTGATTATGTTCTCGAGTCTTTGAAGGTTCGGTACTTTTTGTACCTTCACAGTGTTTTGCTATGAAGTTCCAGTGCAATTTTGTGGTCTCATGAAAACAGCCTAGTCTCACCTCACGTGAACCCCACCCATTTAGGCAAAGTTCAAATCATCACAGGCCCTTGGTACTACTCTTTAACCCTTCTACTGGGATGAATATAGCAATTAGAGAAGCCAAGTGTACAAAACTAAACAATGATTGCCTTCATTTTACACATTGGTAAGTTTTTGTTTATTTGAGAATATGCAGATTCTAAGATCAAATGATACATAAACTAAGAAACAAGTATTAAGTAAAACAAACATAAGTAGAAAGATTGATTAAACTGACTCTTGGATATGGTTGTTCATAGTAGCTTCTCAGTTAGTCTGATCATGAATGAATTTACAGCAACGGCATCCAAAACAATCCATGATGACTCAAACAGCTCATGGAAGAACTCGGCTCCAGTCTCCTCAGCCGTGGTTCTGAATGCAATCCCAAATGCATTTCCTTGAACTGCTCCAAGCCTCGGTTTACCACAAACACCAACAATCAAGACCTTCTCCCTCCCTTGAGTATAGCAAACACATATCAAAGGCTTCATTTTCGCCCCCTTTTCCCTCAAAGCGTCCATCAAGAAATAGCCAAACTTAGTTAAAGCTTGTGGGTATCCCAGTAGCTTTGCATCGGCTGAATCTTCAAGCTTTACCCACCTGAATTTGCTTCCACTCCTTATACAACCCTTTCTGGTTATGGCAGTGCTTCCTTGCCTAAGAATTGCCCGTTGGATCTTGATGGCATGTTTCATACCCGTTTCCAGCTTTTCAAGCTTCCTCAATGATAAAGCATCGTATGCCTCCCCAAACTGCTTGGAAGCACATGAACTATTTGAATTTGAATCAATAGAAGACTCTAATAATGCAGTAACTCCATAAACCACATCTGCAGCTGAAATTTTTGAACTATAACCATGCAACAACAAGAAACCTCGATAATAGAAGTCATTCAGTCCGTAATCTGGTAGAAAGTGCTCAAACATATCTTTCATTTTCCGCTTAATCTCAACACTCATGTAGCGGAACTTCTGTTTAGATTCCTCTAATGCAAACCCCATTTGAGCTAAAAGCAACATGAGCTTCTTAGTGCCATTATCACTCCAAGTCTTCAACTTTGTTGCCATGTACGAAGAACACAACATCGAATCAAAGAGATTCCATTCTTGTAATAGCATGAGCCTGGGTTCATCTTCGTATGCGATTCTTGAAGCATCAGGTGCACAAACTTTGGTTCCATCTTTGAGAGTTACAGAAGTAACAGCATCTAAATTCCCTGAACTATTAATGTGCTGTTCGAGCTCCATTACCCCAGCTTGGTACCTTTCGTTTGTTAATCTCTCATGAACAAACTGATCGGTCAAAGCCACACACGCCAACCATAGCAAGTCGTTAGTGTTCTTCCTCAAGTAATGAGACAATTCGTACATCAAACAACCCGATGGCTTCCCATGGAAAGTACCCATATGATAATACTCTTTCTTAAGCTTCCTGAAAAGCTTCAACGGGTTGGTCTCACCATCCTCAGAAAGCCGCCTCTTTTTCCGACTCCCATTTCCATCCTCATCACCATCACTTTCATTCTCATCTTCACTATCGGACTCATCCTCTTCCACCTCATCATCGCTGTTTAAATCACTTGCGGCCGCCAATGCCGAAACATCAAAATCGAAAGATAGATCGGCTTGATTCTCATCATCCCCAGTGTAAAGAACAACTACCCTATCATTTTGATGATTAAGATTATGGAGATGAATTGGGCGGTGACTGTCCACCACAAAAACACGGGCCACAGGTCCTATTTCTAGAATCTTCCTGAGATCCCTATGGCAGCCCCAATTTATCAAAAGTATAGTAATTGGGTCGTCAGATGCAGAAGATAAACTAGGTCCAGCATACTTATGAATCTCATTAAAACTAGAAACGGGGTAACATGCGTATCTAACCGAATCAGATTCTAAAACATGGCCGATAATTTTCAAAGCACAGAGAGAATCGACATCGGAAGTAGATGGGAATATGAGCAGAGGGGTATTAGAAGCTGAAGCCAAAGCAGATTCACGCAATTTACTATAAAAAGATTCAATACTCTGCTCTCGGACCATAATTTCTCAAAATTTCAAGAACAAAGATGAGATCTTTTGGTGTGCTAGCTAGTTCATGAAATAACTAAAACTGGTAGATCAGGACCTTGAACAAAAATTAGGGGTTTCCAATCTGAGAGATTCGGATTCAGTAATTTCACAGAATAATAGACGATTGAGGTGTGAAAATTGGTACCTGGATTTTGTGATTGAGATGAATCGATGATCCGAAAACCCCTTAACAGATTGAAATAGGGAAATGGTGAGAGAAATATGCGAGCTTTTGCTTTGAATTGAGCATTCCATTGTTTTCGTTTGAAATTTTTGGTTTGGCGCTGAAATTTCAGATTTGTGGACTTCGGGTTTCACCTTTTTTATTTATTTATATATACATTTATTTTTACGTTAAATTATATAAAAAATAAACGTAATTTAACTGAATTTCTATTTTTTAGATGTATTCAAAACTTTCATTTTGATATCTAATATATATAAAGTTTTAAACATTTAAGTATCTGGTTAACCGGATAAGACTAATTTTAGATTAAAAAAATTTATGTTATTAACCACGTTGGCAAATAATATTGAGTTTGATAGCACATCACTAACCACATCAGCATGATAACGAATTAATGCTTCAACCAGTTACCCGAGTACTTAAATGTTTAAAACTTTACATCTTATATATCCAAATGAAAGTTTTGAAAGTATGTTATCCAAAATAGGAATCAAGTTAAAATAAGTTATTTTTTCATGCAATTTACTCTATTTTTTAAGATCCAAAAGCATCAACCTTAGTTATGTTATTTTAGAAATTTTAAAAAGGGCAAATTGCATGCAAAAGTAACGTACTTTAATTTGATTCCTATTTTAGGTAACGTACTTTCAAAACTTTCATTTTGGTAGCTAATGTGAAGTCTTAAACATTTAAGTACCCGGGTAACCGGTTGAATCACTAACCAATTATCATGCCGATGTGGTATCCAACTCGGTATTATTTGTTAATGTGGTTAGTGACATGAGTTTTTTAAATAAAAAATTAGTCTTCAACCGGTTACTCAAGTACTTAAATGTTTAAAACCTTACATCTTAGGTATCAAAATGAAAATTTTGAAAATTTGTTTTTCAAAATAAGAATCAAATCAAGATACATTACTTTTACATGCAATTTGTTCTTTAAAACGAAAACACTTCTATTTTCCAGTCTATTTTAATTAATACTTGATATATTTTTATAAATACAAAAATTGTTAAGAGTTATATCATTATCTGAATCATGTGGAACAATGTTTCATGAAAATAATTGGTGTGACGTGGATTAAAATCGGTTGTTAAATAAAATTTGTAAAATAAATACGACAATCGATTGTTTGTTATATTAATTAAGCAAAAATTCGCAAATAAACCACAAGGGTGGTGTCTGATTGTTTTGAGCTTGACTCCAAAGATCAAAAGTACCAGGAGATTTCAAGTTCAAATCCAAGGAGGATTAAAATTCCCCTTGTGGCCACGGATGTTCAAATGCGTTGACTTCGAGCTATCTGTAAAGTAGGTGGTTGCCCTGGGATTAAGCGGTTCGTATAGCGGGTTGGATATTCAGGTTAATCAAAAATTCGTAAATAAAAATTAAAGCATATTTTGTTATGTTTATACACATTTTACCTTTTTATGATGATATTAAATTTTAAAACTTCATAATTTAATCTTAAAAGTTTGTCAATTTTATGTAAGTTTTATTTTATCATCGCATGTTTTTTTAATGAATATTTGATACTGATATAAATATATGGTGTGATAAAATTTGAACCGTAATTTGATAACTAAAACCAGCAAACTACACTGCATGGTGCAGTTTGATAAAAATGCAAATTGTATTGAGGAAGGTTTAAATCGTGTTTTACAGTGCAGTATGATATGAGTGGTTTCTGCTTTTAACGGTTTAGATGAACACCTCTAACTATTAGCATATCATATATTGGTTTTTGAACAGAGACCCCAAATTTGTGGGACCCAGTATTTACTTATGTTTGTAGTCCTGTAATTCCGGATTTATATAGCCCAACATGTGAATCCACTTCAATAAAGAACTAGATATTGTTTGTTTAGTATGCTAAATACAACTTCATAATTATAATAAAATAGTGATAGATTGTCTAAAAGTTCTTTCACGATATTTCCATATATTATTGCTTAATTTACAAATATTATATAGATTAAACACAAAGACATAACCGTCATGGTAGGGTGATAGATTACGTTAAATATAGACATAAAAGTTTCTCATAAGATTGGATAAAAAGGAATTGAAATTCAATCATATGCGGAATTGGATTTATGTATAATTTCTTTGGATTTAATTAGATTCCTTCGAATCACACACCACATAAGATTAAGGGGGTGTTTGGGATTGCTTATTTGAAACAACTTATATTTCTCTATAAAATCACTTATCAACTTATTATAAGTCAGAAAGGTTTAACTTTTTTAAAAACTTCTTATTATCAGTTTGGCACCGATACAAGTTGTTTATCCAATCACTCGAAAATGTTTATCACTAATAGCACATTGAAATAAGTCAATAAATTGTTTTTATAAACAATCCTAAACACCCCCTAAAAGTTCATAAAAGCAATTGTGTTTTATGCATAAAATCAAGACTTGCACACAATTTTCTCATAAAACCACAAACAACGATAAGACTGTTGTTTCTTGTAAACATAAGAGTGGGGACTGGGGGCAGCCATAAGGCAAAAGCTTGAAGTAGTTCACCAAAAGGGTTACAAATGCAATGAAATCCCCAAGCATGGTTGAAGAAGCAGCCAACACACAATTTGTGTAGAAACAAATCATGCATCCATAGATAATATCAAAAATCCAAAACTTGAGTCATTACAAGGACGAATTCAACGTTATCACACTAACAAGTTTGTGTCCCCGTTAACAAGGAACAATAAAAAGCTACCATAAACGACTCAAGTTGTAATTTGTAACCAAAACAACTTCTGATTAAGGAAGACACCATAATAAAGGAAGCACCGATGATCAGTCGCCCTTCCTCCGGAAGGAGCATCCTTCGGTGAGCCTGGCACGGCCACCCGTCGGCTGGCACAACACAGTCTGGCAGTTTCCACATACCACCACAGTTTGAGAGTGGCTAAATACAGTTGTTCTGTTATCATAAATATAACAAAAGATTAGAAAACTGAAATAGAACAGCAAAGAAAAAGGAAACAAGGTGAAACACAAAACACTGAACGAAAAAGAAAATTTATACGAATACTCACATGTTGAAACAACCTTGGCACTTAACATCCTGCACCAATGTGTTTTGTTGGACGTGAAAATAAACAAAAACTCGTCAAGATATCAAAATGTAACATGAAAACAGAAAACAGTAGAACATAGTAAAAGGGATGAAATGGGTACCATGAAGAAAGAGTTTGGAGACTGAACAAGACGTTTTAGCTTGTGCTTCCTCTTCTCCAACTCAGCTGGTGGGTTAAGCAAATCAACATCGTTTGGCAAAACCTATTCGGAATGAATCAATTGTATCATCAAACAAACAGTATAACATATTCCACATTTATCAAAAAAGTAGCATACACATACGTATTGTAATAATTGATACAATCAAACAATGAAAGACTCACCATCTTGTTTCAAAATATATCAACTGATTATGGTCTTGGAAGTTGAAAGATGCAGCTGCACATTAAAACCACCGAAGAATTAGAGACGGTGTTCATTATGGGGTGTGCGTGTGATTTAGAGCCAAAAACGCAAACCAAGCCACTTATGCACAAACAATGTCATACACACAACATAAATCAAGTCCAAATGCATAGCAACATTAAATTGAACTACGAAAAGTGAGACAATGAAATTGGTCATATAGAAAAGTAGTCTTGGCAAAATAACATAGCATCAAAGTTGCATATGTTTACAAATTACAACTTTACATGATATTATACATTTATTCATAAGCTAATGATTTCTAGAACAGACGCTGGGTATGAGCACCTGGGTTAACTTAGATATCTATATATTTTTAACCTTTTACATTTATGCACATTTAAAAGTGAACAGTTGTTACCAACTGAGACCTCACAAACTGGTATAAGAGATCAATATATATATATATATATATATACACATGCATAACCCAGCCAATCTTAAATCGATGAACACTCAGAGAAACTTCAAAAAGAACCAATTCTGTAAATTTCACTATGAATTCGCAAAAATGATCAAATAAACATCCCTCATGTCCTCATTGGGATGTCAACAGAACAGGAATAGAATGGCAGTGCATAATAACATGATGTATATAATAGAATGGCAGTGCATAATAGAATGTCCTCATCGGGTTAATATGCCTCCTTAGAAGCACCAAAAAACGAAGATTTGTTTGAGGAATGGGGCGGTTATTGAAACAAACAAACAATTACAATCGATTGTTACGATTCATAATAACATTGACTCTAAAACCAGTAATGGCGTATAAACATAAACCCAAAACCCAACAATGGCGTAAAAACAGGTAGAATATTGCAGTTCATAAATCAAATGAAAAAAATGAGCGAATTAGAACAGGGAAACGAACCTCGACCGTCAGAGTGTTGGCTGCTCAATGCTCACACTTGAGATTTGAGAAGACGGAGGTTGAGAAACGACCAGAACCCTAAATCCCTAATTTTAATGGGCTTCTGGGCTTTTATTGGATTTGGGCTTGGGCTGGGTTTGCCACTGGACTGAAACACTGAGTGACTGACTTTAGTTTTGAAATATCTATTTATTTTTGGTGAAATTAATTATATTAATTAATTGATAAAAACCGATTATATTTTATGGATATAAACATCAGAGTAAATTACACTTTTGGTCCCTGTATTTGTTACTCACTATTAACTTTCGTCTTTTTTTAGAACTAATTATCGTTTTGGTCACTGTGGTTGCCATTTTTGTTTCACTTTTGGTCCTTCAGACTAACTTTTGTTAAATAGGTTCGTTAACTCAGGGAGTATTTTTGTTTTTTGGTCTTTTTACATTTTCAACTAAACCTAATATTAAGAATAAAACAACACGCGGCCAAATCAAACCAAAAATCCAAACAAAACTTAGGTTGAAGATCTTTAGCTAAAGAAGATGAAGATGACTGGCCGAGACCAAGAGTTTGATTGACTTCATCTTTAACGTCATCACACTAGCCACCACCTCTTCCTTTCATAGCCACCGACCACCATCACATCATCCCTTACCACTAGGGGTGAACAAAAAACCGTCAACCCGCGAAACCCGTCCAACCCAACCCGCTAACAACCCAATTAAATCCAACATGTCAAACCGCTAAACCGCCAAACCACTTATCAGGAAGGTTGAAATTGGGTTAGCATAACTTAACCCAACCCAAACCATTTTTTTTAATAAAATTATGTGTGTGTGTGTGTGTATATATATATATATATATGATATTTACAAAAATTAAGGAGGTGTTTGGGAATTTGGATTGCTTATAACCCTTAAGATCTTAAGCCCTTAGCCCAATAAATCTTAAGGCCTTAGCCCTTTAAGCTCTTAACCTCTTAAGTCTTAACCCAACAGAAATAGAAATTAGAAACACTAACCCTAGTACCTACGTCTCTGCTTCAAGTTACGTATTTCTAAGTTTATTCTTCATCACGAATTCACAATTCACAATTTCAATTTTCAAAGATACCTTCATTCCACGACAAACCTTCCGTCGTCCGTCCCTTACGGCCTTAGCCAGTTAGCCCCTTACGGTTTTGAAATACCATGAATTATTAAATTGTCCATAAATTTAATAAGATTAGAAAGCTAATAATCATAAGGTGATATTTGTAATCAAGATTTAGGACCTGTTTTTGTGTTACTTATAGGGGTTGAAAGGATGACATGTTCCATAAACTAAAAGTTATGTTTCTGGCTTTCTGCAGCTCTCAATGTTCAAGAAGAATTATGACCATCTTCCCAATGACACATACTTTGACATATGGAAATGGGAAGTCTGTTGCATGTATTAAACTTTTGAAATTTGATTCCAAGACTTGAGGATTTAGATATATTTTTTGGATGATTGTAATAACTAATGACTTTGTGGGGTATATTTTTAGTATTATTTATCATATTTCATTTGCCAATTTTATGAATTTTAGTAACTCGTCAACCCAACCCGCAAGGTTTGGGTTGGGTTATACTTTTGAATTGGTTGGGTTGGGTTGAGAATTTTCAAACCGCCATAATTGGGTTGGGTTGTAAAAATGTCATAAACCGCCCAACCCAACCCGTGTTCACCCCTACTTACCACCCACCGTCGGCTACCCCCCCCCCCCAAGTGTTATCTCTTTCATATCTGAAAACATGATGCAAAGAGGCGAAACCTATGTCGTAAGTCGTAACAACCATCAAATGGTGATGTACGGTGTCAAAAACGTGATGCATAGTGTTGGGTTTTCGACTGTGAATCTTCAGAAACAAAAAACATGGTAAACAAGGACGACCTAATTTCATTTGTACACTATGATGCATCATCTCCTTCATCTCGAACCCTAACCCTAACAGAACCTTGAATATGGGTTTTCAATTAAGGGTTTTGTTCCTGTATTATTTAGATTTATGTTTCTAAGTTTAGCGTTTTGAAATTTTTTTGGTCACAAAAATATTTGAATGAATAGAACAAAGGTCTGGTTTATATTATTGATAGTTAATGATTTTTGTGTACTTGATGATATATGTTTTTGTTCTTTGAAGGTGAATGTATTATTTTTTTTTATTTTAAAACGTAAAAACACTAAAAAGACGAAAATACCTTTTGAGTCAACGAACCTATTTAACTGTAATTAGTTTGAGGGACCAAAAATGAAATAAAATGACAACTACAGTGATCAAAACTGTAGTTAGTTCAAAATACAGATGAGAGTTGATAGTGGGTAACAACCATTGGACCAAAAATGTAGTTAACTCTAACATAATGTAAAATTTAGTTATCATCGAGGTGTTTTATTAAGGGGCCGTTTACCAAATGTTTATCCGAGTAAACGCTTACCAAATCACATTACATCATAGAAAGAATACGGTAAGCACCAAAAATATTACCGGGTAAGAGCAAGACAAGGACCAGAGTCTTACCCGGTAAGCAAGGGCAACAACTCTTACCACGGTAAGTGCTTACCCGGTAAATTGTTGCATACGGTACCTTTTTGATAGACTAAATTTTACTCGATAAGTAAATGATATAGTGTTAATTTTTGCCAATAAACACTTACCAGATAAGTGTTTGATAAATGGCCCATAATATTTGATATATTTTTTTTAAAATATAGTAACAACAGAAAATATGTCATATGTGTTTTAAACAAATATTAATAATAATTGTTGAAACAAATTTTATGGATAATTTATATGTTTTTTGGTTATATCACTAAAATATCAATAGAAAAAAATTTATTCTGACTCCAGATTTACCTATAACATCTTAGATTAATCATACTAGATATTGTTCATTTTGTCCATATTTGTACTCACAGTTTTAAAACACGTCTAGATGATATTCAGTCCCTCATAAGCCAACATTTGTTCCTGTCCCCGACTGATGTGAGATCTCACAATTCACCCTCTTGGGAGCCCAAGGTCCTTGTTGACACACCAGTACGTTTCCCGGCTCTGATACCATTTGTAACATCTCAGACTAGTTGTACCATATATTGTTCATTTTATAAAAAAATAAACAATACTGAGTTTAGATTAAAAAAATCCATGTTACTAACCACGTCGGCAAATAATACTGAGTTGGATACCACATCAGCATGATAACCGATTAATGTTTCAACCAGTTACCCAGATACTTAAAATATTTAAAACTTTATATTTTAGACACCAAAATTGAAGTTTTAAAAGTATGTTACTTAAAATAGAAATCAAGTTAAAATACGTTACATTTTCGTTCGTCTCCATTCTCTGTTCTTCTTCCTTTCTTCTCCCGTTCGCCATAGCTTTCGCGAAAACCCCTAGCTTCAAGATTATATGGAACTATGACCAGGTACTTTACAAACATCCATTTCATCCATTTTCCTCCTAACCTTCTCCGAATCAACGTAATCGCCCACACCCGAGAAAATGTTCGACAAAAGCACATAATCACCGGAATAACGTCTCTCTATTTCGAATATTTTGCTTGTGACTCTCTTCCCCATCTCGACGTTATTATGGTAGCTGCATGCCCCAAGAAGTGTCCTCCAGAGGATGTCCGTAGCCATGTCTGTTGGTACCTCCAAAGCCATTTTTTCGGCTTCTTCCAGCCTCCCTGCTCTAGCCAACAAGTCAACCAAACACCCGTAATGCTTTATATCGGGAACAATACGAGAATCGTCCACCATTTTCTTGAAAAACACCAACCCTTCTTCGACTAATCCGCCATGGCTGCAAGCACTTAGAATGCTCAAGAAAGTAATCCGATTAGGCTTCATGCCCAATTCCTCCATCCTTCTGAAACTATCCACAGCTTCCCTTGCCATTCCATGCATTGCAAACACAGAGATCATGGACGTCCATGACACTAGATTCCTTTTCTCACTTGCTATACTCTCGAAAACTTGCAAAGCGTTCGCTATACTTCCGCATCTTGAATACACATCAATAAGGGCATTCATAACGCGTATATCTGTTGCATAAAATCCATTTTTCTCTCCATAAGCGTGAACCGATTGACATAATTCCAAAGACTCAAGATTCCAAATCGCTGGGCAAACTGCCAAAATGGTTATCTCGGTTGGCTTGATACAACCGCTCAATGCAACCATCTGTCGAAACAACGACAGGGCTTCCTTGGATTGATTCGCTCGTGTGTACCCATCAATCATACCGCTCCAAGAAACAACATTCTTCATCGGCATTGCATCAAAGAAAGACCGTGCTAACACAATTTCACCCTGTTTCGCCAACCCCGTTACCAAGACATTCCAGGTGACTAAATTTCTCTCAGGCATTTCATCGAACACTTTCCTACATTCGTGTAAACACCCACAAACAACATACATATTAACTAAAGCAGTTTGCACATAAACATGACTCTCGAACCCGAATTTGAACGTCATGCAATGGAGCTGCGCGCCGGACATCGGTAGCTGTGAATTAGCACAAGATTTGATTAAGAAAGCATATGTAAAACTATCGCCGTAAAACAGTGTGGTGGGGTGAAGGTGGTGCTTATAGAGCAAAAAAGCTTCTTCCGGGGAATTCCCAAGTGAGTAATGGCGGAGGATGGTGGTCCAGAGAGTGATGGGTGGTGGATTGTGGGTTATGGCGACGGTGGTGACCAAATGAGCGTGGATTTGTTGAATGGATCGGCGGTTGGAGTGATGCTTGTGTAGTAACGATAACAAGTTGTGGTGGTGTTTCCTCATAGGAGATTGTGATGGAGTCCGTCTGCACCGTCTTCTATTCAAACTTCAAATAAGACCATCCACATCCCTGCAATTCATTTAACTTTCAATTGTGTCACATCAACTTTTATAATTATTTTCCACCCACCTGCAATTCACCTACAATACTTTCAATTGTGCCACGTCACCTACACTTTCAAAAATGGTCCCCACTACAACATTTATTAACTATTTTATAAATTATTTATATATACATTCTAATTATTTTTTAATTAATAACATGTTTTATTTTAATTCAATGTTAATTAAAACGATTAATATATAATATAATATGATATAATTTTATATATTAGATTATAATTTTATGTAATTATAAAATTTAATGTTTAAAATAATTTAATTTATTATATAATTAATGAATTAAAAATATATTAACATTATTAATTTATAAAATTAATTGTTTTGTATAAAAATAGTTTATTTAAATAATTAAAATAAAAAAATAAAATTGGAGAGAAGTGAGTGGGCCATGTGGCTTGCAAATTGACTTGCAAATTTTGCAAGTGAAATCCTATGTGGCACAAAATTGTATTTTTACAATTGCTTTTGCAATCCATTTGCAAGCCCCATGTGGGTGCTCTTAATATATGTTTTTGTTACAGATTATTAGAAGGGTATTCGTGATATATCATTATTTTAATATTTTATTTTATTTTTTATTTTTATTAATACAATATGATTTTTAGTAGTTTTGAGAAATTGACAATGTTTTTATTTTTTAATGAAATATAAATTTAAAAATATGATAAAATTTTCAAAAATAAAATATATCGATATTAGTATCAAAGTTACAATTTAAAGTTTTTGTTTTTTTGTGTAATGTTCTTTAGGATTTGATATTTTATTTATAATTTAATTTAGATTTAATAACGAAATAATTTATTTATCGTTTAATAATATAATGTTTTATAACGATAATAATTAATGATTATCTTAATTATATTTTAAATTTTTTATATTTAAAATAAGATATTTATCTCGTATTTAATTATCTTTATCTAAAGTTAGTTATACGAATTAAAAAACAAAACTTTAATAAGTTATATTTACGTACAATTTACTTGTGAACTTGAATTTTAAGTAATATGCATCAATAAACAGTATTTTACGCATAAAAAATAATTTTTAAGAGTTTTTGTCAAATATATTATAATATAGTATAAATTTATTAGAGTAAATTAAAAATTTGGTCCATGTGATTTGGTGGTTTTTACGAAACTGGTCCCTCAACTTCATTTATTACAGATTAGGACTTGTAATATGTCGTTTTATAACAAACCGGTTCATCCCTCTAACGGCCATTCAGTTCCTCCGTTAACGTTGAGAGCATTATTCTCTTTTTCCTTGTTTGTCTTTATTCAAAGAACCAATTTCGTAAAAAACACACAAACCACAGTGACCAAATCTGTAATCAAGCCTAAAAAATAAAATTATATTAATTTTTTTTTCTTTAAGTTTATTAAACTGATTAACTATTATATATTTTTTAAATATGTTACGTGTAGATATGCACATACACTTGCATACATATGTGCAAAACACACATACATATATAGAGGAGCGATCAAATATAAACTGTCCCAATTTGTACAAACCTTACAAACTAATTACAATCAATCATATAAATCCATTTTTTTAATTTATAAGGGTAATATGGTCATTTAAATTTACAATAGCTATGTTTGGTAATTATTTAATATTAATAGATAAGTTTGATAACAACATTATATTTATATAAATATGAATGATATATTGATTAACACAATATTAACAAATATTTAATTGAGGTATCCATTAAATTTCTGAGAAAAAACATTTTTAAAAATGTAGAATAATTTTGTTTAAAAAATCGCCACTAATTTCCAATAAAACAGACTCAAACTGTTCAATTAAACAAGGTCATATATGTTTGCATTATGTCATATGTATAACAACTATAATGAAACATGTTTATATTCATAGATATATATATAATAGTTTGTAATGAAACAGGTTCATATATATAACAATTGTAATGAAACAGGTTCATAGGTCATATATGATTCCATCAGATTCATATGCATAATAATTGTAATGAAACAAGTTTATAGAACATGTTTTCCCCGTTTCTTTACTTATTTACTTTGTTTCAATCTTGACTTTTAATCAAAAAGATGGATGAATATGATTAATTTGTATGAAATAGATTGGTTTGCGAAGTAAACCTACTCTATATATCAATCATTTATTGTTTCAACAAATATGATTAAATAGAAGTCTGCAATAATATTTTTTTCAATTAAAAAATCTTAGCTGTCAATTTTTTATTCGAAAAAAGAAAAAAAGCATAATTTGTAAAATAAATTACACCAAAAAACAACCATATTTTTCTCACTATTTTGACATCGATATTGATATATTTTTTCATCCGGTTTTATGTGTTTTTCGGTTTTTCATTTATTTTACGTTGAGAGAGAGAGTTGAGTTTAGGGAAAAACGATAAATAAATGGAAAAACGGATGAAAAATAATATATTAATGTGGTGTAATTTATTTCGCTCGAGTTTTGTTTATATTTCGTTTTCCTAGAATAAAAATTAGAGGTGGTGAGGTTTTTTAATTTAAAAAATATTGTTATATACGTCCACTTAATCTAGTGATTGATGAAGGCAAATTTCCCGTAACTAATTTATAGATTGGTCCCTGTATTTGTGGACCATACTCATAATTTTTTTTTTACATTTTGACTTATCTACAAGTTGAAGAGTTGCAATTGCGAATGCAATGACATTTTGAAAGAAAAATAACTAAAAGGTAAATTTGTTTGCCCGACTATTTTTGTTAATTTCTCAAATATCAATTATTTAAAATCACTATTAATTATATCAATTATTTTTATATCATATATTTTTAATTATTATTCAATATGTTTAATTATATAACAATTTTAGAAATGTTTATGTATTTAACATTTAACTATTATTAACCAAAAGACCTTTAGCCTAGCGGTATTATAGCTCTTGGCCTTCTAAAAGGTCAGGGGTTCAAACCTCACCATAGGTGAGAAGGGTGTTTGAGTTTATTTGTTGCATTTGTATATATAAATATTATATACTTCAAAAAATAATTATTATTCAATGGTTATTTACAACCTTTATCGACCCTGGTTGTCTAACAGGTTTTGTAACTGGATTCTTCAATTGTTAAAGATTGTAAATGCACGAGTTGGATAATCAAACAATAACAAGTATTTTGTTTAAAAAAAAAATAAAGAAAACACAACGAGGCATGCATTGTTTTAGAAGACAATGAAAATAACGTGTAAACGCGTCTGAGTTTTTAGCGAGCTACTCAAAGCTCAAGCTGGTTTCTCTCGAGTTCGAGCTTAATAATTCTCGATCTCAAATCGATTTCGAACATAAAATAGAACTCGTTTAATTTAACAAGTTGAGCTTCATAAAACCAATGTTCTACTTGACTCATTCGAAAGCTCGATAATTTTTTCGAGTCAAGTCGAACCGAGTCATTCGAGCAAATACTTTTTTGAGCCAAATATACTCATATACATAAATAATACAATAAAAATATAAAATTATCAACCTTTGAGCCAATAAACGAGTTAATCGATCGTGAGTACGTACCCATAAACGAGCATCAAGCTCAAGCTCAATAACTAAAAAATATTCGAGCTCGAACCCTACATTGAAAAAGTAATTCGAGCTCGAGCCGGGTATAATTTTTTCGAACCGAGTTAGAATACTCTACTATTCAACTCACCTCAACTCATTTATGTACCAACTTAAGATAGATATAAAATAGAGGTTCTTTCGTATCCATACCTATTGCATCCATAAGACAACCATATATATTCATGGGTGTACCTAACCTGCCTTCTTGCTAGATCTATGTTGGGGGGTTGGAAGTAGCCACTTTAAAGACAACAAGGTCCGTTTTGCAAACTTGGTCAAACCTTAAGGGGGGTGTAGGGATTTAACCAAAAGAAATACACCACAAGTTGCTCAACTACATAAAGACTGGAGATAAGGTAGCCCAGTGCACCAAGAGATGGGATACTGCATTCCAGGAACCTTAACATCTCCTCTACCTCCTTCAAATCCAACACACACCAAATCACTCAGATACACTCTTTCTGCTTCCATTCAGAGAAACCAAATCCCACTGGTAATTTCTAGTACTTTCACTCAAATCCTCTTCTTATGATAGTCTCAGGGACTGTTTACTTTTTTGGGCATTAACCCCTATATGGGTTAAGATAAAAAAAGTATTGTTGTTTGAGAGAGGCAAAGAGAGGGTTGGATTACTTTTTAGGGCATTTTTGGTATTAATTTGTTTGAGGCGGCTTAACGGGGACAAGTGAGGGGTCCTGGCTTATTCCATATAGCCATTTTGGCTTAATAGCTTAATGATGAAGCCGTAAAGGAATATGGCTGAACGAATAAGCCGCCTAGACCTTTAAGCCGTAAGGAAACAACCCCTTGGAGTCCCACATTGGAGACATCGACCATTTCTCCTCGATATACGTTGGGACCTTCTTCCTCTCCTTGAGGGCTCTTTTAGAGAGTACATGGGGTTCCACATATTATCTCATATTGTATTAGGGCAGGGCCAAGGTCTACCACTCTATGGCTGACACTCTAGGACAATTTATGCCTGTATAGTGCAGCGGGCGTGTTAAAGTCCCAGATCGGCTAGATTTAAACGGTTTCTCCTTAATATATGTTAGGGATGGAAGGGCAGAGTCCTTTGATGTTCCCCAGTCAAGAATTGGGGATCTCTTTACTTGTATGACTTAGATGTCTCGTATTTCTTTCTTCGTTCATGGTTCGATATTCTGGTGTGGAATCTATCTCGGTCCATGGAGTGAGTACTAATCATTTGTGTCGTTCAGATAGGGAAAAAGGTAGGAAGAAGGCTGATTCGAATATCGACAGCAGAAGGGAAATGGCAAGGAAACTGGAATGCTGACTATAATTTCTCACTCCGAGATCTTCGGTTGGATGATTTAGTTGAAGATGACGATCCTAATGATGCACGAGTCTTTGTTTCTCTATCCATTCATAGGGTCTCTCTTCTCTCTTCTATATTTATTGTGCTTAGTAAAAATGACATAAATATGCGTGTTTTACCAGCATGCAGGATTTGGGCTTTCGGTTGATGGGACAATTGACACATCTTTCACCAGAAAGTGTAGCAACTGCTCTTCCCCTTACTGCAGACAGGCAAATAAGATGCTTCCTTTATTGTTCTCAAGAGATATGCCATTAAACTTAATACTCGAAAGTCACGTGCTTATTCATTCTATCTGTTGTTAGATTACAACCAACTTCAATGTCTGGGTTCTCCCGTCTGCCAAAGATGGCGACTCAAATCAGCTACCTGAAATTGGCGGCGACGATCCATCAGTATCTCTCTCTCTCTCTCTCTACATATGTATCCTTAGGGTTTATACATGTATATAGATTCACATATGTATGTATATATACACACAGAGATGTTCAAATGAGAATTACAATAAGGTTAAGAACTTGAAAGTAGATCTCATCCAAGGGATGTGATTAAGATGATGCTTACAGCTTTTTAATTCAAAATCACCCCCTCCCTATCTTTTAATCGAAAGATAACCAAAACTTGAGCCAAATTATACAAAAAAGAGCATTTTATTTTCTTTATTTTGACATCCATATTGTTATACTTACTCATCCGTTTTTTCGTCATTCTCACATTCTCAAGCTTTTTTGTCATTCTCATTTGAACATGCTAGTATATATGTATGTATGTGTGTCTATATATGACTAACAGACTAAGTGCACGTGCACATGTGCGTTTAAATCTCTCTCTGCCTCTGTCTATGTCTCCATCTATATATACATGTATGTGTGTATACACACATAATAGCAGGCATGAATCCTGAGAAAAGAGGATTTGAACATGTTGCTATGTTGCAGGTCATCTATGTGAAACCTGGATGTGAAGCAGATCTCGACTCATTAATACAGGACACAATTAGGCTCACTACTTCCGTGAATGTAAGAATGGCAGGCAGGCATATATAATGCTTTACTTGTTCCCCAAAAAAATTTCCACTTAACTACTTTCTATTTGGTTTTTAGGGAGCTTGTATAATCATATTTTGTCATTTAGAAAGTACTATGAAACAGAAACAAATTCAAGATATAAAAACTAATTCCATCTATTGGACTTTTCTAGGATGCAAGAGGTATAATAGGTAAGAACTATTTTAAACAGGATCGTTGTCTGTTTGCAGGAAACATGTTCAGATTTTTGTGAGAAATCAGAACTCGGGTTAAGACGTAAGTATCAAATGGTGAAATTATGAATAAGTGACAGCTATGGCCATACACCAAAAAGGGAAATAAAAGAGTGTAACTACTTACGTTTGTAGAGCAAACCTCTTATCTGCAGATCTTTACTTCAATTGCAGATGTAGGCAATGCAAAGGCTCCAACTGTTGATAAGAGGTGGTCCAAGTTATTAGAGCTAAAGAAATCATATCAATAAACTTAATACGGTCAGTTATTCCTTACGATCTTGAATTGTATATTCAAATGAAAAGAATGCTGTGCTTGTTAAACAGAGACAAAGTTTATCTAACCTTTTAGTTTTGCAGCAGATCTATTTGAAGCCCAGAAAATTGATTCAAGCACAGCTGCTATTTTCAAGAACAGGAGGATAATACTTTTTTGTGGCACTATGGGTGATCTTCCGGCTCCCAGTTTCAGGCTGCAATGCTATGATGTGTATATATCTGCCAGGATTAGCCCTTTCATCTTGTTTATTGTAATACACAAAATACTCTATACAAAATGAATAATTGGATATCTGCTTGTCATCTACGTTCCATTATCTTCAAAGATCTGTTCCACATTATTAACTTAACGTGTTATCGAAGTTAATGACTAGACTTGGTTAGTAAATCCACATTAAAACAAGCTAGATAAAAACTAGAAGTGCAAGGAAGCATGCAAGCTAACAGAAACAAACAATTAACTATACAAGACAAAATTAACATGGGTTTCCAACTACCATTGAGGAAAAAGAAGTGGAGCAGAAAGAAGGGTGACAAGAAACATCCAGCATTTTAAACTTTCTATCTAGTTGTAATTAATCAAATATCATGAAGACAAAACAGTGTTTATGAGTTATGGCCATCTCAGCAGGAAAAAACTTGATGGGGACAACTTAATCCTATGTACAGCTCTTCTCATGTTACAAGTTGATGATGTTAACCTTGAAAAGGTTGTGTAGGCTTAACCTCGTTTAATATCCTGACCCTGGGTCTGGCCACGCTTTGAACATTATGTTCTGTAAACACCAAATCTGTTGCATATGGGAATTGAATCAATCCAAGTGGCATCATGTCACTGGCCAATCAAACTGCTGCACTGTTCCATCATTTATAGTCCACGATCCATCAGTAATCTCGTCAAATAGTTGGTTCCAACCCCATGCTGAATACCCCACAAAAAACCAGTAGTCAGTCATAGACCGATTGTGTAACTTCAGATTTTGTATTAAATTGATTGTGGCCCATTGGTCAAGAAAGTATATGTCTGGTAGAACTTCAGGGTGCTCGTCTCTGGAAGGTTGTCGAGTTAAGGAAACAAGAGGCAGTCCACGTGCACTGACAGGACCACCATAAGATAGGGGTGCCTCTTTCAAGGATTCCAGCCCCTCCTCAAGTTCTGTGATGGAGTCCCAACTGATAAGCTTGTTGATGATCAGACCTTGAAATCCAATACTTCGATTAGCTTTCACTATAAGAATTTTGGATCTGGCAAATGGGTATACATCGAGAAGCTTTTCTGATGCAACAAGTATGGAACCAGGTAGTACTTCATGCCCAGATACACTTAAGTCATATGGCGTATGAAGTCCAATCTTGTTTTTTTCAATCTCTAACTTCTGGATCTGGGTCCTGTCCTTGAGTATAATCTCACGGTTGTCCTTCGAGAGTGAAACATCCTCATGCATAGGTTCTGATGCATCCTTAAAAGGTTTCTCATTCCATGCTCCCTGCTCAGCTTCAGCCCATAAAATACCTACAGCATAGAGAATATCAAAGTTAAATGAAAATTGTAAAAATCCATAACTAATATAGTGATACCACCTCAAGAACGAATATAAGAAAATATATTGCTCATGAATTTACTTTATCTGCATCACTCTTAGAACTACATTAGGTCTACTCTAGGGTTTCTCAGAATGTTCTGTTTTCTGCAATCTCTTCATCATTCAAATTTATTATCCTACATCAAAGTTTCTGGTTTCTTAAAATAGCCAGAGCTAGAGGCACTAGTACTGAATAATATGTATTGAACCCAAGTAAGATATCGTACTCACATATTTATCGTTCCTTGGCAAAGTAACCTATATGGCAAAGAATGAACAATAAAAAAGACCAAGCAAACACTAAACTAAAGATAATAAATAATACTCCTCCGACCAAAACATTTGCAATGTTTGTTGACTGTTATACTTGAAAATGTAGGTTTATATATGAAATCCGCATGAAAAAGTGTTTTACGATGCATATATTAAACTTGGAATCACCTAGCAAAATTGTCCCTTAAAACTGGACGTGCATGGCAGGTAAGTGGCGAGTTTGACATGGTTAGCGGGAAGACTCGAGAGCATCCGGTTTGTTTCAGTTTTGAATGTTAAACGATAGGAACTGTTCAAGTATTGGTTTAGTTTTTATGATGTCTAGTGCTTCCGTAAGTATGCACATTGTAATCATGATCCATCTTTTCTACCAGGTTTATTACATAGTGAAATGTGTACTTCAAATGTTTCCGCAATTACAAATTTACGCTATATATCACATGATTTGCAAAAGAGAGAAATTTGATCATAGCACCCACCTGTGTCTCTATTTCAAGCTGTGGTGTGGGGTGTTACAGAAATAAGAAATTTTGACCAATAAGTACCTTGCTCCTTGTAAATCCACTGAGAATTGCCACCTTGATCAGCAATAAACTTGATAACATTAACGACTGATGTTTCCCCGTCATAAGAGACTGCTTCCTTCCTTTCTGCTGGATATAACAGCAGAGATGGGTAAAGGTCCCTCTGCATATTGAGCACATCAATATGCGTAAATTTTAGAACAGATACAATTATTGATGAATTCTAGTAATAGGCTATTTGTTAAAAGAAGAGGTTAAACTACCAATTGCTACAGTTGGAAGACATTCAAAGCAAACTAACCAGGGTACCAAGCATACAAGCCATGCAAAGAAATTAGTTATAGCATTAGTTAGTTATGGAGACTAACAGGTTGAAATATCAAATAGGTTCAATGATCCAGAGATTGACAAGGGAGGCTGACCTCTTGATCAAACAACTTATGGAGATCAAGGAGATACTAGACAGAAAAGGATCATCAGTTGGTGCCTGATTAAACTGAAGAAGAAACATGATAGAAAGCTAAAGAGGGATGTGATGGACTCTTGACATGATTAGGATGTATGTATGATGAAGTGCTAACTTTCATGTGTGACAATCAGACTAGCACCTTCCACCATCACAATAGGTGGTGGTTCCATTTGGGGAAACTCGATTTGAACACATCATCCTCTGTAGGCAGGCTTACAACGCCATGATACCGAGTACCTCAATACAATTGACAAACGTACAACCCAAAATGATGTTGCAGTGGGACTTAAAAAACTCAGACGAACAATGCAATATCCACACATGAAAGAATGACGACAGTCACCTTAAACGAAGCAAAATCAACCTAGATGAGGAGAACAAAGACTGATGGCATCAGAGGCTGTTTTGTGGCCTATTTGGTTGGACTAATGGTTTGTATCATCATGGGAAAGCATGTATCATTAATCATTCCATAACAGAAAAGTACAAATCAAGGCAACATCCGTAAAACACATAATATAAGTAAAATTTAGAGGTAAACGTTTAACCAAAATTACATAGACGAAGGATCGTGTGAGAATAGGAGTTAAGGTGAGAAGTGTAAGAAGGGATTTGGACCCTTGATCACTTTTAATCTCAATTCAACCCATGAAGTGCGCTTTAGAAAAGAGAATTTATCCGGCGCTTCTCAATAGTGTTGATCTAGTGGAACTATTCAATTATGATTGATCCAAGGGTGGAGATCCCTTCTTACCCTTCTCACCGTAACTCTCATTTTCATTGGAACCCAACCCGATTACATATCAATCCTACGCCTCTAACATGGAACACGGAATACATAAACTCAAGTATTGAATTGAACATACAAATACATAATATAAAACTAAATTTGGGATATACAAGTACCTTGGTCAATGATTTTAGTAGCGAACTACAATCATTTTTTATGCAATCCATCATATAGATCACTGGAAGCTTGGGTATAGTATTATTTATGCCATCTGCGACCACATCTAACCTTCATCAGCAAAATGATTGCATCGTTTATGTAGGCAAATGTTTAGCAATCAATAATAGAAAGTCATACCACACAACCACATATTTTGAGATGAGAATCGACAACAAAAATAAATAATATATAGACATATACATAGATAAAGGGAGGTTCGGGGAAAACCCCAAAAAAATGAGAAACTAAGGAACATCCTGGTAACCATTCATTTGGATGGTATGCACATGTGCATACAAGTAATTAAAGTTGTTTCTTTGTTTTTATGCACATGTGCATGTTATGTACATGTGCATACCGGACAAGCCGTCCAAAATGAATGGTCACTAGGGTGTTCTTCAGTTTTTCCTTTTTTTTGCAGTTTTCCCCCGAGTCTAACCCTACATAGATATGGATAATAACCTTGACAATAATATAGAATTTTCACTCATCTATCCACATTTAGCAGATTACAATCTTCAAGATAAGCTAAAAGTAGTTCCTAGCAATTTGCAATCAGTCTTTTGGCATTCATATGCTTGTTGCATATTAAGAACCGTTATTTGAATGCCTTAGTAATCATCACGCATTTATATATGGAAGAACTATTGTCAATCAACCTAACTCAATTTGAAGGGAGTGCCTCATGACGGGGAGTAGTGGAGTGCAAGGACTATCACCTTGATTAAGTAGTTTTTAGAATTACCTTTGTTTATAGCTTGGAAGCATCTTCTTGTTCTTCTCTCACTATATGTGGAATTTAGATGAGCCTTTACGAGATTGTTATTTGTAGGACAATAAAACAAACTGAGCATAATTTTTCTGATAAAAAAGACTGGATCATAAACCTCACAGTTATGTAATCAGGAAGAAAAGCTTAAGCTCCAACCTCTTCTGGAAACCCATCTTTGGGGAAATCACGTGAGTCGATGGGATACAGGTCACAAGCAACAAAAAAAAATAAAAGGGCCCGTTTTCAGTCAATATCAAAGATGTTACAGAGCTATTCAACGTTGGCAATGCCACTAATTTCCAGGAATCTGTAGCCCAGCATCATAGGACTTGCAACATATAACACTTGAAACTTAGATAAAAGAACATTTGTTTTGACTAGATTTCATCTAATCAATGCGACCGACATGTCAAGTCAATATTTCAACTAGGCAAGTTCAGTATGACAAACCTTTACAGTGGCTGAATTTGATAGATATAACTATGTACAAGAAATATGGTCCAACCGTAAAGGACTCAGCGAACCACTTTGCATATTCAACTTATGTTGGCCATAAATCATCGAACAAAGTTTCTTTTTGTGAGGTGAAAGATTACAAGACAATACGCTCTTCCCTCAATGCTGCCTTATTTTGTACTGTCTTATGCTTTGTTTTTTTTTTTTTTTTTTTTTTTGGAGGGGGGTGGTTGAGGAAAAGTGGAACAAGTGAAAGTAAGTTATCCTGCAGTTATGGGCTATGGCCCCTCTAGAGGTATGGAGAGAGTGTGCATATGAGTTATAAGGATATCCTAGAAACTCTTTGGTAATATACTAATATATATGAAGCTGAATTGCCATTAGTGCTGGTCTGCTGGATGTGAGTAGTTCCCTTTCCCTAATACAAGAAAAGGATAGCAATCCCCCACTCTCAGTCCGGACTTCAGAAGGAGCACCAAATAACTGAAATATCTCTCCACAAAGCTTTGATATAAACCAAAAGACACTAAACTCAGGTAGTCACATTCCCTTCATATTCTTTTTGTATAATAGATGGCCCTGTTCTGCAAACCCATAAGGCATCTCTTATTATTAAAAGTAGTTTTCTCCCTAGATTCTACCACATTTTATTGGTATTATGATTGGAATGGTCAAACTACAGTTACATAGGCGAATTCTAAATATGAGACTGGGTAAAAGAAGAATAAGAGCAATAAGTGCAAAGGAAAAAAGAAGTAAAAAGGTAAAAGATGGGCAAGGAGGAAAATTTACCAAATGAAAATACAAGTGCTATCTACCAGTTGATAAGATACGTAATGAACTGATCTAAATGTGCATACATTTTCTTACGACTTACCATTTCTTGATGAGGATTGCTCATTCCTAAATGGAGTTTTCATCATATTGCCGTAACCCTTGAATGCTCGGTAAACTTCACGAACCACAAGTTCCATTCTCATACAAAACCCACACCAATTACTAGTAAAAAGCACCAATACATCCTTCTTCCACGCATTGTCAGCACTAAGAGAACCAGAGTGGTTACCAACAACCAACTCCATAAATGTAAGAGCACTAACATGGGGTATAGAATCAACCTCATGAAAATCATGATTAATGAATGGTGGCTTTGGAGCCTCTTTCGAGTTGGGAACAACAGGCATAGAGCGTTGATATGGTAGAAGACTTCCATTAAGAAACATGTGAAAAAAGCAAGATAGAGAAGAATAGCTAAAATCAGCCTCTTTGGGATAGACATAATGTTGATGTGGAAGAGGATCAATGATCACCAATGATGGAATCTTCAACACACCAGCTAGAGCTTCAAGTAACCGAAATTGTCCATCGACAAAGAAAAAGGAACCATTGGAACCTGCCAAGTTCAGCCCCTGCAACCCAACTTTCTCATCTTCAATATTGGCAGTTAATTCCTCTTGGTGACGGTCTTCTGTCTTTACAGACAACTGAGCACTTGTCTCAACTGAATTCTTCTCATCATCCTCAGTAGAATGTTCTATCTTAGTATGTCCCGGTAGAGTATCATACGCCCCATGGAGCATATCATCCATAAATGACACCTGATCTTTTTTTAAATCAACATCGCTGCCAATAAGACCTTTAACAGATGGTTCTGCAGGTTTATCATCAGATTGAACCTCTGTTTCTGACATTTTGATATCAATATCATCAGAGAGTAGCTGAAAGCCTACATCTTTAGCAAGTGAACTCAATTTTCTTTCTTTCTTCTGCTGAAGAACATATGCCAAGACTTCTTGCAAGGAACTACCTTGCAGATCTGAAGCAACACCATCAAAAGCAATATGTTTACCCTCATTCATGACCATAATAGAGATCTTATCTTTTAGTGCAGTTAGCTTTTGAGATGATGCTGACATCTCTAGTTTAGGATGCTGGGGAACAGTTTCCATGAAGGGTCTCTCAGGATCGACTACTTTTGGAGCATTCATTTTTGATGGAATATAATTATGCAACGCTAGTTCTCTAAAGACAGTGAGGGATTCCTTGCTCTTTCTTCTAATCTTCAAGGAATCAGATGATCTGTCGATGAAAAGGAGCACTGATGGCTTATCTGAAGGTAAACCAGGATCAAAACCATACTCATCACCTTTTAGCTGAATATCGAATAGACATCAAGAAATCAGCACAAAAATGTCAAAACCTGATGGGAGTTAGAATGGCTGATATTTGTGAAATTCATAGCTCTTCAAGCATGGTAGATGACAGAAAATGAAATTAGCATGTATTATCACTAAGGAGACGCACACTATAAATTAAAGTTGGCATGCAAGAGAAAAAAGAGGCAAAAATGTAGAACGAATCAATTAGCAAAGACTCATCCTCTTCTTGATCATCAATGACAGAACTATCATGATAAATCCCAGGTATTAACAGTTAAAGAAATACTATCCATGTTAGCAAGATATAACTGACAAGCATTTTAGAAAAGACATCACATTAACAAGATATTTGACATATAATATAACTGACAAGCATTCTAGAAAAGACATCACATATTTACAAGATATTTGACATATGTAAAAAACCTCCTTGTTTTTTTTTGGATAAAGAGGCTTAGCATCAAGGTCTACACAATCAGATCCAAAGTCAAGAAAAGTACTTCATCGTCAACAGAAAAATAGAAAGTCAATTAGTCAACCTTCATATCCAACTTCACTATGACAATTTATCACATCAGATGCAGGTGCAAGATCTCATGAGCTACATGGTTAAAACAACATAAACAACACGGGTAGATATAAATTGCACAAGAACGTAATTAATGATGGAGACTTCAACAGGAAAACATAAAGAACAGGACCCAATAAGAGCAAATATTTCATCACAAAGAAAATTGTTCAAAAGTAATTCATCATCAACAGGGGGTCTGATCAGATTGCTGAAAGGCTGAATCTCAATGAACACAGCTAGTCAAAAGGAAATAACCATATGTACAGAGAGCAATCCAATAAATAAACAGTAGCCAATAATGATTGCAAGCAAGCTTATAAACTTGCCTCCATAACAGGTGATGCATGAATCTCTAAAATTCTTTTCAGATCACTTCCTCCTTTAAAAACTTTTGCACAGCTAGGACATCCAGCAGAGTAAAGCATCATCAACCATGAACCAGTAACTCTAACACCTAGAGATGAAATTAGTAATCTCTCAGACACTAGACCAAACTTTAGCCTTTCAGGTGGCAGAAAGAACTCTCTGATAGATCTAGTAAAATTGGATAGGGAAGACTCAATCAGCTGGAACTCCTCAAAACTACAGGAACCTACATCACTAGATCTCATTTTCTCAGCCTCCAAGAAATCACTCTCATTGAGAGGAGAAAATTCACCAAGCCCAGGAAGTCCACTAAACTGATGTTGATTATCAACATCGCAGGTGATCTTTTCATTATCCATCCCCTGTTTCAAAAAAGAAGATATGCATGGTGTTATTACCAGCATTTTCTATTTCTATGTGGAATTTTAGAATCTACTATCCACCTGAATTTGCTTCCCATCAGCCGAACTTGCGTCACTGCTTTCTCCATACAGGCCTGTCCCGAAAGGAACACCTGCATGATGAAGCTTTCATTAGTACAGCAAAATATATCCCTAACCAGAAAGGTCAAATGCAAATGTTCTTTCTCGAATTCAAGATTATTTCCAGAACCAATCATTGGTAATTAGGCTTTATTTTAGGGACAATTATCACATTAATATTGACACTTATATGCTGGTTATTTATCTCCTTAAATAGAGGATTATAGTTGCTACTTTTAAGAAGAGATCATCACTTAGATGTGCGTGTGTGAATATATATATATATATATATATATATATATATCCTTCTTTGGTTTGAATAACATTATTATAGAATAAGTTTATCTCTGTTTTCTTAAGATCTTCATCTTTTGATCCATAAGCTCCACCAGAAAGAATTTGATTAACAAGATGTATAGAATTAGAAAGATCATGGTAAGAATTGCATCATATTAGAATCACGATATATACGGACTTTTCTTCTGTTCTACAATCAAATAAGGCCATTACAACACAACTGGTGGTACGATCCCTCTTCACAAAGAAGCTCAACACAATTAAGCCTTTATTGCAACTAGCTGATGAACATTTAAAAACAAAATTATAACCTTCATTAATTATGCCACATGCACAACATGTCAATTTTGGCATGTTAAGAATCATTAAAATCCTAGAGAAAAAACTGGAATAGATTGTGTTCCTCAAAAGGTATGAACTGCCATTTGTGTAGTTTTAGCATCCGGGCTTCTGTTATGTCGCCGTTATTGTCAGGGAAGATTATGTTCCTCAAAAGGTATGAACTGCCATTTGTGTAGTTTCAGTCATCCGAGCTTCTGTTAGGTTGCCGTTATTGTTAGGGTTTTTTTAGTATTATGATTCTGCTCACAAGCCCGCTACAAAGGGTTTACCCTAAGCAACATACACCAATTTAAACGCCAAATACTTGCAGGGTATTAGAGCTTAGGCTCCCCAACCTAGACAATAACCCTCCCAAAGTTAGTCACTAACAGCAGCTGCCTACTATCAATGTCATTGACATCAGAGCAACTTCAACAACAGCAGCCTGGGCAGGTGCTACCTCCAGCAACCTTCATGAACCTGATTCTGGTATCATCAAGATAGTATTGATTATTGTCTACTGTCACAGGTAAACACCAAGAAGGACTAGTTATTGCCTATGTATCACCTCCTTGCGATATGTTCCCACCTGATGTGATATCATCCAGCTCCAACACAGACAATTCAAAGATTTTAGATCCAAGGAGGCAGCAGAATGAACTTCAGGCTCTTACTGGGAATTAATAAGATCCAACTCAATTACAGCCATGGTTTTAAAAAGCATGTGAGGCCTATGCCTCGAGGCGAAGCAGTCAAAATCGCACCTGAGGCGGCGCCTCTCAGTCCCCAGACGAGGCGTACACCTTGGTTGTCTGAGGTGGTGACCGAGGCAGTGAGGCGGTGGAGAGGCGTACACCTCACTACAGAGGGTAAATTATTAAAAAAATGATTGAGGCCTTCTCGATTTCTTTTTTGAAAACCTTGTTCTTCTCTGGTTCTCCTAAGCCCCATCTGCTACTCGTTTGTTATCCTTTGTGAGTTCCAGTTTTCTCACATTTACTTTGCATTTTCTTCTTCGATTCTTCTCCAGTTCACCAGAGTATTATTATGTACATGTATATACTGGATACACTTCTTTTATATTTAGTCTCTACTCTCTACTATGTGTCACAGTCACACTTTACTCCCACTTTGTTGATATTTTAATATTTTTTTCTTTATGAGCTTGACCATATTAATATATTTAAACACACATATATAAATATATATATTTTTTCAATAATATCAAATATTTTTCTCTTTGTTACTTTATCTATATTTCATGATTGAAAAAAGTGTTGTATATTCTTTTAGTAATCTAGTATGATATATATAATATAATATATATAGTGTCTAGTACTCAAGTGTGTGTGTGTGTGTATATATTGCATATGTTTTCTGTGTATAAGCGGTGGACTGCAGATTGGTATAAATATGCAGTCAATATACATAATGGTATATATATTTCTGCCTCCAGGCTTACACCTTGGACCGCCTTAAGGCATAGCCTTGCCTCATTGAGAGAAAATGCCTTGAGGCCCGATTCCGCCTTTTAAAACCTTGATTACAGCAACAAATAAGGGCATAGAAGTGGAACTGAACAAATCAACTTAGTTGCTGTCACTATTTGAGAATTCAGATCCAACCTCCCCATGCACGGATTGATTCCTCTAGTTGGTAACTCAATGAGGAGCTCCCACTACATCTTCTTTCGAATCAGTAAGAGTTGATTCAATTGCCAATGAAAGAGGTGCAATTCACTCCTGGTTCTAGTTAGCATAGGCATTTATCATCTATCCACTTGACTGCATGCACATCATCCTCGATAATTACCTTACAAGGAATAAGAACATATTGTCTACTATTAAACCACTCACCCATTCCCCTCTTAGAAATCACCACTGAGTCATCATGTCCCATTGAGGTAGTTTCGACCAACATAGCTCCTAGCTTATCCTTACAACTTGCTCTGTATGTTCCAATCTCTCCAAAATCCTCAAATTTTTCAGCCAAATTACAAAAAAACTCAACTATTATATAACATTCTTCCATGTGCACTCAGTGTTTTAAAGAAACGAGCAACTATAATATAACACTCTTCCATGTGCACTGGGTGTTTCAGAGAAACGAGGGACAGAGCAGCTAGAAAGTTACCGTATATGAATCCCAGAGACTGTACTGGTTGGATTATATAAGTTGAGTGGTAATGTGGTATGCCTAAGTAACGCAAGTATTAGGAAGGTTTATTGCCGGTTAGGGCATCCCTCATTGTCCAATCTGAAGAAGCTGAGACCAAAACCTATGTTTGTTTATAGGTTTTGGAGTCACTGAGAAGGCTTGGGGGCATGAAGGGAGTTGAAAGGAGATGTCATTTATCGGAAATGTTTCTCATATGAACATTCAATTTTCTATATCCATCTTAAGGCATTTATTAGTAGCATAGGATCACATATACTAATTTGATGTTTGTGTCGCTTTCTATCAATTAGGAGCAAAGTCTCGATTAATGTACATAGACTGGGAAAACTTAATGATGCTAGTTTTTTTCTTTTTTTTGATTAACCTGGATATCCAACCCGCTATGCGAGCCAACTAATCCCAGGGCGACCACCTACTTTGTGGGTAGTCCGGAGTCACCGCATTTGAACCTCCATGGCCACAAGGGGATTTTTATTCCTCCTTGTTAGCTTTTAGCAACTCTGGAATCTTGAAAATCCATGAATCTTAGAACTTCATTGGTAGCATAAGATGTGTGATATAATATGATTCATTTGAGATTGTAGTTGTCGCTCCTTATACACCGAAACTAAATATGAATATTATGATACCCCTGCAACGTTTGTCATGATAACTCCTATCATGACACTACATCATAACATGTGACCATACAAAATTGTAAGACATCCTTCAAATTAATCATATTATATTACACATCTTATGACAAGATTCCTAAGATTAGGCGACTTCTCAAGCTTTTTAGGGTTGTTAAGAGATAGTATTGTCAAATTTACCAAAACCACACATTTAGTTGAGCCTTTACTAATGATTGCTAGGAGAAACAAGACAAACCTTGAAACAGTGCATGTTATCCTAGGCTACTAATAAAGATGTATATCCATTATTGTATGATTCAAATAAGAAACATCCCAAAAGGTGAGGTCTCCTATTAACTCTCTTATATTTCACAAAGCCATTTAGCAATTTCAAACTGAAACATATTATATATATATATATATATGTGTGTGTGTGTGTGTGTGTGTGTGTGCATGTGTGAGTGTGTGAACATGGGGGGTACCATCTTATAAAATTCAAAACACACACCGGATATCAACAGATAATCAATGAAAAATCTTTGTATTGCTCCAAAAACAAAGAGGTGCCACAGAGCAAGTCAGGTGATAACCTCCCACCTTAGCAATCTTTGGTCATATGCTTATTTTCTTCTAAGAAAAGATGTGAAATGGTAAGAAGGAATACCAAAAGCGTTTTCAGATCCATTATTCATGACCTTGGTCATCAGTTTGGGTGTCCATCCACAGAAATCCAGAACAAGTAAAGCCTTGTCTGTTGACTTAAGGAATGTTGTCAGGTCCTCCGTGGTTGGTAAAGACTTAAAGGGAACTTCTTCAGGCAAAAGTGACATAAGATAATGAACAGATGATAATATGCTCTGAACCCGAAGTGTTCCTCTATAATTGTAAGGCAAAGAATGGCGGTAACAAATAACAGTTACTTCCATCGTAGCACCGAGAGCATCTGCCAGCATCTTATCATGATTTTTGTGAACAAGCATCAACTTCAGAGTTCTGAACTTCTCTTTCTTTTTGGTGACCATGTGGGCTAATTCCTTCATAAGAGATCGAGACTCGCCAGACCCTGGGAGTAAAAATAAGACCCATGAGATATACGATAGCATTATGCATAAATTTTTTTGAATTAATCCACTTTATCTCCAAAAATTCAAACATTCAAGTCAGACATGCATTTACTGAAAATTGCTTGAATACACATATATGCTAAGAAAAGGTGCAAGGACAGAATAGTCAAAGAAAGGAGATACATGCCAAGTCCCAAGGGTAAATCCTTTAGCTTTTAGTAAGGCGGGTCATTCCAACACAGTTTCTGGAGGTAATCCTGAAGTTATTTGCCAATGGAATGTCAGTTAAGGCTTATAATTTCCATCCCCACCTATCAAGAAGGTATACCTTTAACCTTCCAAGTTACAAGCAATTGGAAAGGAGCAACCTAAGGGCAGATGGCTACAGATGAGAAGCCACACTGATAGAATAAAATTGTGACAAAGCAATATTGTTATTATTATAAAAAGCCTAGAGAAGGTGGTCTAGTTTGTCCATTATCTTTCCTGCTTTACTGAATACCCCAAAAAAACAACGTTGTACTTGGAGGGGCAAAGAGTTATGTACTAGAGTCGTCTGTGTAAGTTTTATATATTACCTGATCACTAGTGGTAGTAGCTCTTTCAAAAGGATGCTATATTTGAATAAGGATAAAGGTTGAACATCACTAACTATAAGGATTTTTGTAGTTATACTTATAAATTCCATTAGTTTTTTTAGGTTATTATAATATAATGTACTAAGAGATGGGATAAATTTGCATGACACTTTTCAGTAAGAGACTAGTGTGGGTGCACAAATCCAAATATAACGACTTAAGCAGACCTATCAGGTATTTACTATCATAGAAAACGATCCACATATTTATCTATTACCTATTTGCTTCTTTAATTATATGAATTCATCAATCTCGGTGCAGTGTTAGTATTTTATAAAAACTATTGATGCAGACCCAAAAATTTAAGGAAAATAATTGTGCTATCATATGAGTGGGATTTTGCGCTCTTGGTAACGGGCGTAGCTCATCCTTTGCGAGGGTAAGAAAGTGTTCTCCTTCTATGCTACCTTTCCCCTCTTTTCTACTTTGTGCTTTAGTACTTGTTGTCATTGTACATCACATATGATGTAACATGGACATAAAGCACATCCAACTTCCAAGAGTTTCTTTGGGCATAAGATATTAAGATGATCCCAGAAATGTTTTTGTATTCTTGTGATACACATGGATATTCACAAAGATGAGGTTAAACAGGATCTCTTCCACGTCTAACAGCATTCTTGGATGTGTTCCAAACTTTCTAAAGCCAGGTTTAATTGGTTAACGTGTACAATAGGCCTTGCTAGAGGCCTTAAAATGTCGAAAGGCATTTAGGTCATTGAACTCCAAAAAACTTCTGGTCAAAACATTGAGGACGATATAAGTGAGAATGGATATTGGAGGGGTCATCTAAAAGTTGAGCCACTCATTAGGAACTGATTTAGTATTCATCAAGTAAGGCTAACAACATTATAAGTGCTGCTAGATCGTTATGGAATGAATATAATACCCAACAATAGAGCAGTGACACAGTCATAGTGTGTTGCTTCAAGTTCCAATCCTGTTTAGTCTTCCTCTTTCTTTCCTTCTATGATCCCCTTCCCTCAACCCAGCACTAAGCTAGGCCAACTTTATTCACTCTTCAGACTTCGACTATCTAGTTAAACCAGCTGAAGATTGATTTATTTCAAAACCCCATTATACGATAAAGTTGCAGCAATGATAAATATATCGTATCTGCCAACGAGGATAGGCAGCTGTCATACAACTCCTATATTGTAAAATAAGTGCATGACGTTAACTCTACATATCAACTCAGTTTAACACAAGAAGAATAACTTCCACAGAGCAAAATCAATCCCTAGGCATTACAATTTTATGAATCGCTAATCAAGCCGTTTAGAAAAAAACACAAAAAGATGCAAATCAAATGAGTCCTTTTCAACTTCAAAATCCATGTGGATTCTAAAACTTCTTGAACAATTTGATGACTAGCATAGCTTAAAAGCTGATGGTGATAAACTAATAACCAATCTCAACTTCGTTTTCATAATTACTAGGTTTAACGTAAAAAAAAAAAAATATAAGTATTCTTGTTTTACTTTAGGAGCCGATGATTAAGAGCATAAATCTCATACTATGATAGATATAGTAACAAGCAGGCAAAAAAACAGATTGAGATTCCAATTTGTGTATGAAATGCAGGTGTTAAATCCAATAAATAAACAATTTCAATGGAGATTTAAGAGACAGAATTACATGGCACGGTGACAATGAGTAGTATGTGAGGATTCAGGCGAATTTGGGATGAGAAATTGAGTTTCGTGAGAATTTGCCATTGAACTGGTTCTTCTCTGTTGCTGGTGTTGGATTTGGAACGAACCGAGTGAATTGAAAACGATAAGGATAGGAGGAGACACAAAAGAAGAAGTGGTAGTAGCTCCGATGATGAATAACGATGGAAACGCCGATTCAGAACCGCCGCAGGGTTTCTCATTACAGACAGAAAGAATAAACTGTGACCGGAGGTGACCTGTTTTCGTTCTCGACTGCCCGAGGAGGCGATGAAGACCACTAGAGCTTTAATTCAGGTATACCCGTTTTTGATACGGAACGGTATCTCAAATGGTCGGCCCGACCCGACACCAAAAGATAATAATAATATCTAAAAAAAATACAATAAATTCATAGCATATTAAATGTGAGATTTTGAACAAAGCCTCCAAAATTTTGGGACCTAATTTTACATATTTTTAGAACATTTTCATCAATCTGTATAAAGTTGTAGCTCAAATTGTTAATTGTTTAGGTTTAGATATAAATTATTAATGGTTTAGGATTAGCTTAGGTTCATATTGTTGATTGTTTATGATTAGCATCCTTTTGTACTTAATATATGCGTATGTTGTTATCTCTTATGCAATGTCATTAAAAGTTTTGGATGCAACAGGGCCTCAAAAAAAATTGGAACGTCTCTGGTCCTGATCCCCATTTTTTTTCTTGTTTCCATTGGCCAATATGATCACATCTCCGTCCCTGATGTAAAATGCGATCACATTAGGAGGGTATTCTTTCGTTTATATGATATATAATAAATCAGTTGTGTTAAATTATACATTCGATCCGAAATGATTCATGTTTAAATCTCACATATTTCCAAAAAATATATGGATTATCAAATATTAATAAATGAACAAAATTACAACATAATACGAAACTATTTAGGGACTGTTTACCTAAATACTTATCCGTTAAGCGTTTACCGTTATAATTCAACACTATAATTTATTTTATGGATAAGATCGTAGTACATCGAAATGGAATGATATGCAACAATTTACTTGGTAAACACTTACCCGGATAAGAGTTGTTACCCTCACTTACTGGGTAAGACTCACTCTTACCGGGTAAGATTTTTGGGTCTTGCCTTGTTCATCCGTGAGAAAAATTACCCGGTAAACGCCTACCAAGTAAGCATTTAATAAACGGTCCCTTAATCAAACACTTACAAGTCTTCATATTCTTTTATCTAAACAAAAAACAAGTCAGTAAAAATATATACAAAAAGTCAAAATGTTTTTTTTTGTCTAAATTTAAACACATGCTTAGGGGTCGTTTACCAAACGCTTACACGAGTAAGTGAACACCAATGAGTCGTTTACTAAACGCTAACTTGGTAAGTGCTTATCGGACAATTTTCATCATCGGATTAACATGACAAATGCCAAGAATTCTACATGGTAAGGGTGATGATTATGATGGAGAGTATTACCTGATAAGTGAGGGTGAAGACTCTTACCCGGATAAACGTTTACCGGGTAAATTGTTGCATAGGATACCGTTTTGATATACTACAATCTTATCCGATAAAAATAAATTATAATATTGATTTCTACTAGTAAGCATTTACCAAATAAGCATTTGGGTAAATGACTTCTTATTAGAATTTTTTTAGAGGATTTGTTGAACATGCTCTTTGAGCATTTACATAGAGCTATTTGATGCAGTTTTCTAAGAGGTTTATACAAAAACTTCTCATGCAATCATAGGTTTTTTTTATAATCGTATTTTATAATCGGAGATTCAGCTTCTTATATAAAAATTTAACTACTGTTTAATAATTATTTTATTATATATGGTATTATTAGGGGACGTTTACCAAACGCTTACCCAGGTAAGCACTTATCAAGTCACATTACCTTACCGGATGAATATGGTAAGAACCAAGAATCACGATAAGAGAGAGACAAGGACCGAAAGTTGTACCCGGTGAGTGCGACAATTTCTTACCATAGTAAGCGCTTACGGAGTAAATTGTTGCATACAATGCCGTTTTGGTGGACAAAAGTCTTGTCCGGTAAGTAAGTGGTAGTGTTAAATTTTATTAGTAAACGCTTACCGGGTAAGTGTTTGGTAAACGGCCTCTAAGTCTATAAAATATATTTGTAAATACTAGAAAAACACTCACGAATGCAGCAAACATATATCTTGATTTTAATGTTTCGCTTTATTGCGTCTTCGTAGATGTTATAATACGGTTTTTATGTGGTTTTGATAAAAAGATAATGTTTTTGTTTTTGAATAAAATATAAAATTGAAGATATCAAATATATCAATATCAGTATCAAATTAACTATTTATATTTTTTATGTAATTTATTTAATTAAACTTTTTATTATAATTTAATTTAGATAATAATGAATTAATTTATTTTTTATTTCATAATATAATATTTTAAAATGATAATAATTAAGTATTTTATTAAAATTCAATAATTATCTTAATTATATTTTAGATTTTTTATATTTAAAATAAAGTGTTTATCTTGTATTTGACTATATTTATCTGCAATTAATTACATGAATTCAAACATGAAGCTTTAATAAGTTGTACTTAAGCATATTTTATTTGTAATCTTGAATTTTAAGTAATATGCATTAATAAACAGTATTTTATGCATAAAAATGTTTTTAAAAGTTTTTGTCAAATATTTTGTAATATAGAATAGATATAAACTACAACTAATCGAAAATGTGTAAATTGATAGTTTTCACATATATTTTAAGTTTGACGCATTCATTGTTTTGGTTTTATTCTTAGGGGCCGTTTACTAAATATTTATCTGGTAAATATTTATCGTGCAATTTTTCTCTCCGGATGAACATGGTAAGGGGCAAAAATCTTACCCGGTAAGAACGATGATAAGGATGAAGAGTCTTACCCAGTAAGTGAGGGTGACGACTCTTACCCGGGTAAGTGCTTACCAGGTAAATTGTTGCATAAGATATGTTTTGATGTACTACAATCTTACCCGGTAAAATAAATTATAATGTTGACTTCTAATGATAAATGCTTACCGGGTAAGCATTTAAGTAAACAGTCCCTTAGTTTGATTTATTTTGAGTTCAAATTTGAAATAATTTATATAATTATCCGTTAATATATAAAAATTATATTTATTTCGTTTTATCTATATTGAATATAGTTAATTTAAAAACACTGAAATTACGTACACCTATCTAATAGGTCTAATATTTAAATAATATTTTACCTTTTTTTTAATGATATCATAAATTTATGTTTATCTTTTATTTATTGTTTTGAATATGTTACTGAAATATATCAATTGAAAATTAACATCTAAAACTATATTATAAAACATCTAACAAAAACTTTTAAAAACAAACTTTTATACATATAATATTGTTTATTGATGTATATTCTTAAAATTCAAGATTACAAGTAGAATGTACATTAATACATTTTATTAAAACTCCATGTTTAAATCTGTGTAACTAATAATAGATAAACATAATCAAATACATGATAAACATTATTTTAAATATAAAAAAAAAATCTGAAATATAATTAAGATAATCATTGAGTTCTAACAGAATACTATATTATTATCTTAAAAAAACTATTTTATTAAACCAAAAATAAATTAGTTCGTTATTAAACTTCAATTAAATTGTAATAAAAAATTGAATTATAAAAATTACATAAACGAGAACTTTTAAATAGTTAATTTGATACTAATAGTGATTTTTTTTTTCAAAATTTTATAATCTCTTCAAATTTATATTTTATTAAGAAATAAAAACATTTTCTTTTTCTCAAAACCACATAAAATTGCATTATTCAAAATATAAAACGAAACATTAAAATCAAAACGTATTTCGTTGCATTGTACGAGTACCCTTCTAGTTAATATATATAAAAGAGGAAACTAATAATGATATCTTGAATTTGTTATAAATCATATATATATATATATATATAAACAAATAAAGTTATATATGGATTGATTATGTAACGTGGATTTGAACTTATGATTTATAATTATTGGATTGATGTGTGGTGGATACAAATTGCAACGTGGTTTTTTTTACCTCGAATCTATTTAATTAAACTAGGGTGTTTTATGGTGCAATGCAATGTTTCAGGCCAAAACCATTAACTGCACCATATATGCAGTTTGAGCATTTTACTAAATTATAAACCAGACTGTAAAATATAGCTGTTTATACAATTTGTACCTAGCAATACAAAAATTTTATATAATAATTATAAGTGAAATACAAAAGAAACATTGAAGTAAACAAATTAACCAAAAAACAATCACTAATTATCTTTAATTTAATATCTATTTTGATATATTTTTTCATTTATTAGATTATCTACTTCTTTTAAAAGTTATCTTTTATGTATATTTACAGCAATGTAGATCAATCAAAGATATAATTCAAATATTCATTTTATTAAAAAAATGTTAAAATATGTAATTAAGGAGTTGTTTAACAATTGATGAATGGTTTGATGCAGAATGATTAAGAAGTTAGAAAGATTAAGAGGCTTTTATAATATAATGGAAAATAAAATATAATTGTTTGATAATTGTTTAGAATGAAATTAGGACGCTGAATGGTTAATGGAGCCCCAGATACAAAATCATTCAAAGAATTTTAAAACCATCAAGAGACAGATTTTTTTTAGTCAAACAAGATTCACTTCTTAATGATTCATAGGCTGCCTCTTAATGAAACTATTAAAAGATAAACCAATTATGAATTGCTAACCCTCTGATTTTTAAAATATTTAAACTTCTTAAATAAAATAAACCACTATATAATATTATATATATATATATATATATATATATATATATATAAAAGTTATTATGCAACTTTTTACATTTGTACAACCAATACAGTTCAATCTCAACCGTCCATTTAATTTGATGAATATGTTATTTCATAAAAGTTTTGATTGTTTCCTAATATAAAATATTGATCATAATTAATTAACTCTAGTCATCTTTCATAAATATTTAAATCATAATAAATGAAATCTCATTATTTCCATAAATATCTCAATTGATTGGGTTGCATTAAATGTATAAATAGACATGGTTGCATTTAAAATATACCCTATATATATATATATAGGGTATATTTCTTTTACAACCTTGTGTATTTGTAGAATCCTTGCAACCCAATTAATTGAGATATTTATAGAAATGATGGGAGTTCATTTATTATGATTTGAATATTTATGGAATATGAATAGAGTTCATTAATTATGATTAATACTTTATATTAGGAAACAATCAAAACTCTATGAAATCACATATTCATCAAATTAAATGGACGGTTGAGATTGGGTTGTATTGGTTGCACAAATGTCAAGGGTTGTATAATATATATATATATATATATATATATATATATATTATATTAAACATAAACATAAAAAATTAGGGGAAAAAACAGATTGCCATAATACTTGAAAAGATTCAGTTTCCTTTTAGGAGTAGTATTCTCCAGTTACCATAATTCACTACGTATCTTAACCCATAATAATTCTTGATAATTATAAATACCCACTCCACTCATCCTCAAACAAACAATTAACTACACACATTAATCGACTACACTCCAGCCATGCCCATCAACATGAACACAACCCCCACAACACAACCTCCTCCTCCTCCTCCTACTACTACTAATAATACTAACTGCACCATCATTAACCATTCCCCGGAAATCTCAGCTTCTGCAAACTCCACTTCTCCGGCGGAAAATTCGGGTTATCGTCGGTATGAATGCAAGACTTGCCGAAAGCAATTCGATACTTTCCAAGCACTCGGCGGCCACCAGGGAATTCACAGAAAGCTCATACACAATGAAGATGCCTGTTCATTAAGCCTTCAAATAGCTGCTGTTCCTAAATTACACCAATGCAAGGCGTGCATGAAGAAGTTTCCTACAGGGCAGGCGTTGGGTGGCCACATGAGACGGCACAGGCTTAAAAAGACTCTGATTTCGATGAACAAGGAGCAGTTACAGCGGCAACAGGCGGCAGAGGAGGTGGTGGGAAGTGATTCGACATCTGCAGCAGTGGAACCACAATGGCTGAAGGCGGAGGAAGACCAACAGCATAAGTTGAAAAGTGAGTTGGTTTTGGCAGCAAAGGAGTTGCGACTATCAATTTGATTTTACACTATCAATAGTTTTAATGTTATCGATAGACCGACCCGTCGCTAACTAGCAGTTTGTGCAACCAAATCTTTTGTAAGTGGTGTCACAAATACCCTCTTATTCTTACCTAAGACTATGCATTGTGAATACATTATATTTATTATATACAGACCATTTTTCTAAATATATAATATTTATATACAGCAAAACTCACACACACTCTTCCCCTTTGGTAAGACATGAACCCTAACTCCTAAGTGGAACCCCTTTAAATTCTAACTAAAGGACATTGATAAAGAGAAAGAAGGTTTATATATATAAGATCGGGTTCAGGGAAAGAAAAAAAAAACAGAGGAAAACCCTGATAACCATTCATTTGTATGGTATGCACATGTACATAACATGCACACGTTATACACATGTGCATAACATTCACATGTGCAAAAACACCAAAAAACAGCTTCAATTACTTATGCACATGTGCATACCGTAGGTTACCAGAGTTTTCCTCGGTTTTTCATTTTTTTGGAGTTCTCTCTCTCTCTATATATATATATGTATGTATGTATAGTTCGATGATCTGTGTTTGCTGATGTGGGACTCTAACACAACCCAAAACGACTATCGTTTACTCTCTTCTGGATTTAAGGTGGCGATTAAGCTTAACAGGACCTACTGAATTCTGGTTCTAACACTAGATGTATAAGAAGAGGGGCAAACTTATAATATAAAAACAAGTACAAAATACAACTTAATGTGCGTTGTGGCTTACAACAATCGGGTCAACTCTTAAGAATAAATCTATACATCTTTGTCATACATGGTAGATGGTCGTTGATACTTGATAGGATACAAATGAAACATGAAAAACCAGAACAAAACAAGCACGACAATCATGATTTCAAGAAACGAAATGCAAAATAATTACACCCCACACAAAAAATTATATTTACAAGGGCAACGGGAAGATGGATAGATAGGATGGACCTGCATCATAGAACGGTGTTGATATGGAGTGCTTTAAGCAGTGAAGTTGCCATCTGCTTCACTAGAACTTGACCACCGGAGCTCTGCCCATCTCTGCGCTCTTCGATTAAATTTTGAAGTTTCTGAGGCAAGTCGTTCTCAACGATTAGTTGCTTTGGACGCGGGTGATGTTCATAAACAGCCTGTCACATGATACCCAAATATCAGACATTCTTTCTGAATGTAAATGACAGTTGGAACAACTTTATAAAGAACATCAAAGGACATAGAGGAACACACAAACAATGCCAAGTTTCCGACCTTTATTAGTTTGAGCAGATTGAGACGAGCTATGGCGTCCTGGTGATCAAGCCTCGAAATGAGCAATGGTGTTAATCCATTAACAGCCAATGTTGTGTTTATTCGAGATGATTTCCTGCAACAAGAGATCAAGGCTCTTAAGCTACATGCATATAAAGAAAAGCAACTTTCGGATAAAAACAAAAGCAAATTGTGCACATTATTAACCCAAAGTAATTAGTTTTAACTGAGAATCTGAGATGAAGACGTAAGCAGATTGTCATGATTGCTATAGTTCGGAAAACGTAATCTTTCTTCCACATACATGGAGAGAGAGATATCCAACCTAAGGCCGCACATGAAATTTTAGGTTTCCCTTTCTGATGTTTATTTGAGAGAAATAACCAGGCGTTTCAGAACGCCTGCATACACTTTAGATTCTCGCATATGTAGACACACAAACATGTCTGTGTCTAGTCATATAACTTCAATCAACATGAAGAGAAAATGTGCAAATAAAACATTGGGGCAGGTTCATGTGAGAACCGTAAGAACCAACTGTCCATGCATTATTCATGATTAATATCGTGACTGATATTCATGAAATTCAGCATGAATAATGAAAACGATTCATGAATATTTAGGTTTATTCATCATGAATAATTCAGAATAGTTGGTTCTCATGGTTCTCAAAAATACTTACGGTTCCTAAATAAACTACAAATGAATATAAACATACACAGTTACACACATAAGCAGATCAATATGGAAGTGAAAGAAACATACGTGATAATCTTCAAAAACGGCTCTAGTATATGCAGGAAAAACTGTTCTGGACAGCACTGGAAGAATTTGACCAATTTTTGAACTGCATCCTTTCTTAGCAACGCTTGCTCCACTTTCTTGTTGTCATTGTCATGTGCCAAACAAACAGCAATTGAATCTAACGCTGTCACAGACCAAAGCTGGTCTTCAAGTAAACTCAAGTATACATCCATCCCACCATGAGCTCTTAACTGCTCCCTTGAATTACGTGATGCATGGGCCATATCACATAACAAAGGCAATGCATATTGTCTCAATGGAGAATCCGACATGATAAAACGCATCAAGTGTGGGATGATTCCATTTTCTGCTGCTTGTTCTTGTCTCCTCTTATTAATCTTGCATAGATTGAATAGTGCATTGAGGACCTTCAAGAGACAAAAATTCATGATGGATTATTCAAAGCATGTCAAGAATCATAATCAACAATATATATTTGCAATATCTTTACTAAACCAAAAAAGCCTATCCCACCCACAGGTGGGGTCTAGGGAGGGCGAGATGTACGCGGACCTGAGTCCTGACCTCTAGCCCAAAGAGCAGCTGTTTGTCTGTGACTGCATTATCTTTATTGGGAAAGGTAAATTGTCGCCTTAAACATCCTCATGAAAGATACATATAGAGGGAAAAAGGCCTTCATTAGATTATCAGTTCATTTTTAGTAAGCACAGGTTGTGCATATGCATGCAAATGAGCGAATGCATTAAGTTTGGACCTCCAGCATAAGAGAATCATATTCGAATAACCACCCACAACTTCACTCACCTCGTGATGAATTTGAGACACAAGGGGACCATCTTTGAGGTCAAGGTTCGGAATAAGATGCTTGATGGCATCAGCTCTTTGTAGATGCTCTAAGCAGTGTGGATCAGTAGACAAATGATTGATGCATTTTAACAACTGCATTCCAAGGAACAAATAGTGTATCAATAGGGTGAAATATCCACAAATGTAAGCGAAACAAACTTGACTATGAAATAAATTCTGCACCTTCAACAGAATAGGGGGTTCAATTTTATTGAACATCTGAAAGAGCCGGCTAAGCAAACTTTGGCTACACATGTAGGACTTCACTGTTGAGTCTGCACCAGCAAATTCGAGTAGAAGATCTGCTACTTTTTCCAGATATTCCCTAGCAACGTCTGCATTCCACGGTGATACCATGTGGGACAGGAGTCCAGATGAAGTTGCACTCCCTGGTCTAGCGTTAAGAACTCCGGAACCAGAGAGTACACCAGATGCTGTCTGAGATGCAATTCCTGATGTTGAAGCCCCTCCCTCATTGGATGCCACCGTCCCAGCCTTCTTATTAACTAATTTATGTGGAGTCGTCCTAGGCATCGCCTCGCTGTTAGCATTTTCTCTTCCACGACTAGAAGCCTCTGTACAATGATGATAAAAGAAACACACAAATCAGAATACCAACATCCTCTCAAAGCTAATGCATAAAATACAAAGAAAACAAGAAAAATAAGAAAGGCAGTCATCAAGAAATGAAAACACTATACCAGCAAATTCAGCCATCAGGAAATCCAGCCCGTTGGTCTTCTTTTCATTAGATGAATGCAAAAGGGGGAGTATGCTTTCATGTTTCTCCAAGCCAGTAAGATGGCGTACATACTCAAGCTGGCCTGAAAAATGTCGTGAAGGGGGTTCCTTGTCCAACAGACTTAGAAGAGGACGCACATTTTCTTGTTGAGTTGTAGCATGATACCCATTTGATGCAGCATCCATGGATTTTCGAGGCTTGTCAGCGGACAACCTTCCAAAATTAGAAAGTCTCTGTCTAGGTTCTGCATCTTGTGAAGTATCTCTCTCTACAGAAACATCCTTCACTGTAGCACCAGGTACTCTATCCATTGACATTGAATCTGGTGATCTTGAAGTAGCTGGAGCTTCAGCACTAGTGTTGCTCGACTGAGGTTTATCTGTATCTAGCGTAAAGAATCTCGAATCAGGTGAGTGAGACGATGAAACTCGTGAAGATTCTTGAGGTCCAGGAGGAAAAGGATGATCTGTTGCAGCATGCTTGACCTTAAGGTGATCGGGATAATCCAACCCATTGGCTGAACTGTCACTCTGTGTAAAAGCATTATTACTAGGATCCAGTGGACCAGAGCGAGATCGCAAAGCCAAACCATCCATCGAAAACCCACCTCCACCAGATATAGAAGCCAGCCTAGTTGCCTCATTCAAGCTATAAAGGGTATTGATGAGCCTGAGTAATATTCCGTTTTTTGCAGCTATTCGACAAAAATCATTCCTAAGGGTTGATCGCTGAAGCTTAAATACTTGCCACATGCCATCAATAGCTAGGTGGACCATTTCCCTGGAATTCAAAAGGCTTCATTAGTACGCTCTGCCCAAAATTCATGACGCGGATCCTATATAATCACCAGATGGCAGATGCTATTCCAGACACTATGCATATATCAGATACTAGCATGCACCTATATGCTCACAAATAAACTGTGGGAATACATCACATGTATTATTACCATGCAACAAAAAGTAGAAGCATGTTACAAAGTCTGACCAGGATAGATCACATAATTTAGAGCTTGCAAAGTTACCAGATACTTGAAAAGCTTTTACAAATGATCATTCTGGAATTGGTCAATATACACCCAACCAACATTACATCAAAAAGATTCATCACAGTTGCATAGTTAGTATGAAACTTTGTATACAAGGTAAAAACCTGTATTTTGCATAATCAGCCTCAAGAAATCCCACAAGAACAGGTATCCCACGGCAAGCTATGAACATCTGCAATGTCAATGAGCTGCAACAAAAAGACTCCACCTTAATCCATAATCCTAGTACGGTAAAGCACAAAAAATTATGCAAGTTAGCGTGACATGAGATAATTTTTTACCTTGACTGGCAAAGTTGCTGCAAAAAGTAAGCTGCTTCCATACGAACCTCTCTTGCTTTATCAGGCACAGCAAAACCCATAACAACAGGGACCTGGGGAGGTTTCTCGATGGTTAAAATAGTTAGAAGTTCTCTCTTTATCATTGGCTATCAAGAGTACAAAAAATTTCAAGTCCACAAAGATCTCACACGAATAATGTATATCAGAAGCTGTATACGTATTGCATCACAAAGACTTCTTTTGTTTTAACAGTTACAACACCCTTGCCAATGAGTTTTTGTGTAAGCTGACAGTACCACAGCACAATAACAGCCGATTGGGCATTAAGAACATCCTTTAACATATGCCACTTCAATTACTACAACAGTACATAGTGCATCCAGAACCAGTCAAATGTAAATGAAGTTATTGACAAAGTATTGGGATATCTGATATCTCCATATATGCTTCTCCTTAAGAAGCAATCTCTCATGGAAGCATCTATGGTCACTCTCTACGTTTGAACATTTAACCTACTGTCATAAAAGGGTACAGAATACTTACAAGGCCAACAAGACAAGCATTTTCCTGGAAGTCGGTATTATCCTTGATAATTTGATTCAAAACCTGCAGCACGGAGCATATAACCTGCACCTAAAAGATAGCAGTAAAATACATCACTAATTATCTAATATCTGAACTAAAAAAGAAAAAGATGTAGCAAGCCACTTGAATTTCCATACCCGTGTTCTAGGAACCTCAAGCAATTCCAGAAGAGGGAGCAAGCCATGTTGGGTCATAAATACAAGTTTCTGCTCAGGACGGTGTTGAAAGAAAACTGTTAACTTGTGACAGGAGGTCACAATCACATCTTCTGATTCCTCCGGTCTCAATGATGAAACTAGTTTGCCAAATTCAACAGCCTACATGACGATTTTTATGAATTAAAATTTGTGTACACGATATAGCTATTGTCTTGTGAAATGATATGAAAAATGTGGATCCGTAGTAACTATTTTTGACCAACGATGAAGTTGGAAGATAAAACTACGAAGGAAAATAAACTCTTCATGCCTCAATAAAGTAATGCTATAAAAGTAGAAATAAGAGTATTTGCACCATTGGCAGTGAAGTGAAGATGGTATAAGTGGTTGTTGTCTATACCAAAGCGCATGGGGAAGGGGGTCGAGATACATGTATATGTGGTTTTGGGGGGGGGGGGGGGCGAAGGATCGTGTGAGAAGGGAAGTAATGGTGAGAAGCGTAAGAAGAAATCTGAACTCTTGATCGCTTTTGATCTCATGCCCACCCATGAATTGCGCTTTAGAAGGAAATTGATCCAGTGCATCCAAGTGCACCTCATTAGTGTTGACATTCAATTAGGATCGATCCAAGGGTGGAGATATCTTCTTACGCTTCTCACCTTAACTCTCCTCACCAGAAACCAACCCTGTGTACATACATACATACATATATATATATATAGAGAGAGAGAGAGTACCTGCAGGTGGAAAAGGTTGTCTGCGGGTAGTTTATCATCAAAACCCTGATAAACAAAAGAAATCAGAATTGCCACAGATAATAGTGACGATGTAAATATAAACATGTTATCAAGCTTACCAGACCATCAATACCAATAACATCCTCCTTTAAAACACCCATCATTAGATGAAGTATATCTCCCCCATTAGACTGCCCTGGTTCATTTTGTTTTTGAGCAATTGTAGCTCTTAAGTGTCTTGCCAAGTCACCTTTCCCACCATCATCAGCAAATGTGTTACCTTGATTAACATGTGATGAGGATGCAGATGTTGAGGCTTCAGCTGACCGATCCTCCAGATTTTTATCCACGGGCTGAAACAAGTCATCCAAGGAAGCATCTCCAGGAGTATCACTAAATTTACTTAGCTCATTTCCTCCAACTGTTCTTGATGTCTTCACAGCCTACGTGCAAAAGTTGGAAGAGAATGCATATGAATCTAAAGTTAGAACTTTCCCTGACATGTGTGTTTAGGACAAGAATCACGACTATGAAATCAGATGTGAAGATGCTGTCAGGCAAATGGTACAAATATTGTATAGATTTACTGTTATCTAGGAATATCATTTGTTAAGTAAAAACTATGAGGAAACAGACTTGAAAGAATATACATAGAAAGTCATGTTTACAACCATGAAGCTTGAATAACATGGATAAATGAGGGCTACCTGCACCCACACTTAAGCTATGTATAGATGTATCACCATCGAAGTCCATCATTGGTCCCTGAGGCACCAGCTCCGAATTAACACAGGGCTTGATTAGTCTCTTTGCCAGGGTATAACATATCACGGGGGAAGGGAATGAGAATCAAAGCAAACTATATAGCACTGACATCAACGAGCAACATGGCTTGGCATTTAGCAGGCACAAACACATATGTGCACAAACACGTTTCATTTACGAATAAAAAGAATCACTATACTAATGAATTCACGCCACTGTTTCCAAATACATATAACGTAAATTTTGTAAATTATTAACTTTAATCTTTTAACAAATGGCTTTAGAGAGTAAGAAGTCATGAAAAATATATAAATGAAATAAACCATTAATCATGGGCATTGCTCCACAGGCACAATATACTAATATAATACATGATAGGTTTACAGGCTAGGGTTCTTAGATATCCACATAGTCATCAACACCAACACTTTGTATTATTACCATAGCAAGAGACTAGAGCTGATGTATCCATGATTGCCAGGAAAGAGTCCAGGAATCATATGGACACCAAAACAGTTGCAAACAATTTTTACAAAGAAGTTTCAGACATGTCAAAGAGGCACTGAGAGGTAATTAAAACGATGCAGGAATGTCTAATGAATGCCTGAAGTGTAAGGACGTTGAGTGTTCAAAACTTCAAACAGCAGCAATCTTAAGGGTCTATGCTACATAGGTAGTATGCGTGAGTAATCTAGATTCTAGGACAGGTGCTTACTTTAAACCCTACAATCAATTGGCTTAAGAAAATATTTAGGATCTGAAGTTGCACACCTCCAACACAGATTCTGCAGAAAAACCTTTGGGGTGTATATCAGCTTGGATTAATAACTTGCAATTGCAGACCCTTGCTTCTGAATTTCCTTTTCCCGTGTCAACGATAGTAGCCCTCACTAAGGATATTGTATATACTTATTAAATGCAAGTAGATTAAACATTATTTTAACTTCTATATTAAAAAATGCAAGCACCCTGCGTTTAGAAACAGCATAGTAACAGCTAATTGGAGAGTACTCGATCTTGGAAAAATCTATATATGGATTTCAGAGGTAAGACAACTTTTCATGAAAGAAACATGCAATATACCTTTTGGCTACTGTAGTCATGGCCTCTGTGCCAAGAATTATCTGAACTGCTCTCCGCAGCAACAGAACTTCCATTTTCTTTAACTTTCTTATCTGTCGTGGTCTTTGTTTTTGACTCTGAAGGTCCAGAGTCACCATTTGTTACCACTACCTCGGTGGAACTCAATTCTAATTGCTCATGGACCTCTGCTTGATTAGATGCTTCATCATTAACAGATGAAGATTCTAATGGTGACTTCTCATGAATGGCTAAAGTTGCAACTTGGTCAGCTGAAATATCCTCTTCGGATGCATCTGCTTTTTCATCAACGGTATGATTACTTGAATCATTTCCCTCATAAGACTTGCCAGCAAGAGTAGCCTCTGCTAATAGCAAGTCTGTTTTAGTTTCCTGAGAATGGAAATATCAATTAGTAATAATGGAACGAATAACTTGCTGGCAATACCAGCTTTTACAAAATTCTGTACTTATCAGTTCCAATTACAAGGAAATACTTCGATTTTCTCTGCCGAGAGAGTCTCAGCAGTACTTAGATCATCTGCATTTGAAGTTTTCACACCGGTTGAACCATCATCTTCTATGTTTCTGGAAAAATAAATGGTCTTCAGATATTGAAACATAAAGTCCAAGACCAAAACTTATATGAAAAGTAATTTCTATCCTGGTCTATAGGACATTGATAGGAGCATAAGGAAATGCCTAAACGGAAACTAACAGCAGGATAAATATGTAACCAGTAACATCCAAAAGTGGAGAAGGAAAAAAATTGAAGGGTGAGATGCAGACCAGCTACAGTTTAACAATTCGTTGGTAGAAATGTAAAGACAATGCAATATTTTTCTTTAAACAAGTATTTGCACCACTTGAAGCAGATATAAGGAATATACTATTTTAAACAAAATACCTGCTGTAATCATTGAGTTATTGTCTATGCATAGAAGAAAGCTATTTAAGCTTCGGAAAGACATAATGGGAGAGCAAAACTGAGTTGGTCACTTGTATAAGCAACAAAGTAGTTGTCGTAAATTCTTATCTGCATCAAGTATTGAGTGATTTATGAACTGATTTCATGTAGTCATACAACTTTTAGTTTCAATTAGTATACAGTGACCTCACCCTTTTTCTCTCCCTACTTCTCTAACAGTAACTTATTTCTCTTTCATTCAACAATCTACAATTTGATCAATCTCAACTTAAGAAGTTTAATTACTAGCTCACAGTCTGTAGGCACCTTTACAAAAAGATGGTTATCAGACAAGATGCAGCATACATCCATGGATAAGTGAGATGAAGCCTTCTTTTACCCCCTCGTCACCCACTAGCGAACCAGAAAGCTTAGAGACACCTTTTGTTCCTCTTTCCCAATGAACAACCGCATCTGGTCAAGATGATCCTCCAAACTCCCAGGGAATAGTTATCTGAAAGTAGCATTTTTCGACTAATGCAAGAGAAGGTGAAAAGAGGATGGCTAGTCTGGTCCCACTGATAAATCAAGGGACAGTGAGGCTGTCCCAGTAATCTTTTGCCACACCCTCCAAAGCAACATCCATTAGGACAAGTAATGCTAGCATGTCCGTCTACCTTTTCCTGAGTTCAGCTCTATACTTCTGTTTCTGAAGTCTGAATAAATGACAGTAGATGAACTTCTCTTTCCATGTAGTTCTAGTACCAGATCAACCTTGGTAAGTTGTTCAATAGACATATACTCATAGTGTAGAAATGGCACTTCAAGAGTCCTGTGTGAGCAGCATGCAATATAGACCCAGCAAAGAAGCAGAACTTGATCTGGATTTAATGTCCTCTGACCCATTCAAGAGGTACCAACGAATCAAACAGAATGATTAACCAGTCGAATAAGCAACCCAATGCACTGGCAGTGAGGTTCTGGAAATGGAGACAGCACGACTCTTTCTAAATGCTCATAAGCTCCAATAAGGCCTACTAATAAAAGAAAAAAGAACCATTCCACCAATGGGATCATTCCAAAGTTCTACAAGAGAAGTAGTGCGGAGACTGTTTGGCAAAACAAAAAATATAATCGTGCAAATACTTTACAACTATAGCACACTACCAGGACATATGGCAATATAAACACAACAAATTGCCAGAATAAGGGATCTAGCACACACAACACAAGTTCAAAACAGGAAAGAAGGAAACAGACTGAAGGTTTACAGCAACTACCTCAGTGTACCACTGTGGCGGAGTGAAGACTGCAATACAACACGCCTCGAATTTTGTATCCATGGGTGAGAAAGCAGTGTCTTTGCATCGGGTCGCAGCCTAGCATCCTGAAATACGAAGTTGAATGTTAGATAGAGCATAGATAACTTCTTAGCATACAATGAAATAAAAAAGCAACCAAAATTGAGAAGGTACAAGAGTAAGATCTCCTTTGCTCCAGGAAACTTAAAGCATACAGCATTACAAGCACAAAGCAAAAGTAGAAGTACAAAAAGAAAACATGAAACCAGATGGTTTATATCAACCATACCTTTTTAAAACACTGACGCAGAAAATCCGTGATGCCAGGTGACAAGCTATCCGGTATTGGAGGATTTTCATCCTGAAGGACAAAAATTGAAGCAATTCAGTAACTGAGATCATTCAAAGCCAATGGACCATCAACAACAAAATTGCCACAACAAAACGAAAACCATTGCAGCCAAAGCTAAAGCATCAGGTTCGAACAGAAGTAAAAATTGCCTGCACAACATTAATTATCATAAAATCATGTGGTAGAAATTGATGGGAATTAAGGAGAGAACACCTGAACGATCCTAAAGAGAGCTGGCATGGGTTGAAGATCATAGTATGGAGGCACACAAGTAAGTAGCTCAATCACAGTACAACCCACACTCCATATATCAGATGCAGCACAAACTCCTGACATTTCAATGACCTGAAGAAAGAAAATTTAGACAGACATAAATGTAAACTTCCATATCTCGACTTGACATTACGTTACAACTTGCTAGCTCCCGTAGTGTGCATCTTTGGAACAGATTATTGTTGCATATATCTCCTATAATAAGTGGCGCTGAGTATCAAGCGAGCATTAAACGTGGTGACACCTGGAGCACATGTTTAACATTATCATCTCTGTACTAAAAACTGTTTTCTTATGTTTCCAGGATTAAATCAATGTTTGACACTACAGTAAATTAGTCGGTGGTATCAACGTTTGTGGTTATTTTCATACAATATCTTTGAAACTTGTTTGATATTATCAACTGGACTATCCTAAATGTTCAAGCCACCTCACATTGAAAATAGATATAAAAAGTGCCAAACTTATGACATGCACATCAATTTGAGCCCTACGAAACACTAGTCAAAATATCTTCAACATGGTTTCGAGATTAAATTCTAACAAGCTAATGGAGAGAGGCCCTCAAAACATATTACAAACAGCGTGACGATCCACCTTGACATGTTTGGTATGCACATAGAAATTATGATTCTTAAAGATGCGCTCAAATTATGATGTCACCAAATAGCTCAGCTCCTTAACCAACCAATGTCATAATGCAAGTTGTATGCTATACTCATAATGGGAACTAGAGAGAAAAACAAGATCATGTTCTTACTGTTAGAAATACAAAAACTTCCCTTCAAGAAAGACAAAATGGGCAATACCCATTCATCCTTGGAATAAGAGTGTGTGTTGAATTTGTATATAAAAGACCTCACTGAAGAGTGCCTTTGAGATACCATAAGATCCATAGAAAATCCTCAATAGCTAGTATGAGGGATGAGTCATCCCCGATGACATGAATTGTCTACCCACATTCACAAAAAAATGCACTATCAAATCGACTGGCCATTAGATAGTTTCATTTCCCAATTCATCTCTTGTATATCCCTAGATCATCAAATACTCTCTATCATCAAGATAAAACTTCCTATTTTGGAATCATAAGGGTCTACCTAATGTCTTCCTACAATGCTTCAAACGGTCAACCAACCTACAACATACAAACATATTTATCAAAAAAAGCTAGGGTGCTCTGAATAGAACATTGAAAACCACATTCTTGATCAAGTGGATGATTTGACCAATAAAAAATTGCGGCACGAGCAAGAACAGTATAGACAAAATTCGTCTTCAACACATGATTTAAGGGCCCCCCATAATCCTCATAATAAATCTAAGTATTCCCTTTGCCCACTACTCCACTCATGGTGTGGAGCTTGGTTGTGAGCAGTTCCCTTTTGTAATTAGCCCCCCCACCCCAAATTTATGTGCCCTAAAATTTGACTTACATAATTTGTTTTACCACACAGTCTTCGGACTGAAGAGATCCTTGAAGGAGTAAATAATTTAAACCGTAGAGAGAAAAATGTTGTTCCCTACTAGGGACGGCAACAGAGTGGATAAGGGCCAGGGCCAAGGCCAACGGGATCACTCCCCCATATCTGCCCATGTACTAGGATAAGGGTGACAAGACTAGCAGACTAAAGAGACCAATTCACTGGAAGTGCCCAAAAAAGAATAGTATTTAGATGCCAAGGTGCATCTTAGACATCGACCGAATATAAGAAGCAATGAGCAAGGCTAAAAGCAATCATGAGGAACTCAAAGTCAGCAATATCGTTGCCACAAACCAAGTTACAATAACTCTCAATAGTAATAAACATCTAACTAACACGTCTACCTTTTGTTCTGTTACAGAAGACACCAATATCTGCTATGCAATAAGATCTCAGTATCCCACCACACAGGTAGAAGAAGATGATACCAAATGAAGATACACAGACCATAAAACAAAACCATCCAACACTAGACAAGACATGAAGAATCATAGAAAGAACAAGAGATATACAAACATACCTCGGGAGCCATCCAGTAAGGTGTGCCAACAACTGAATGTGTGTTAACATCTGCCTCAGTTAGCTTCGTGGCAACCCCAAAATCCGCCAATTTAACAAGACCCTGAAAAAGAAAGTAGACAAAAGCAACAAGGTAAGATAAATTCTACAGCTAAAAGTATGAGAAAGAAGGGCAATTCAATTGAGGATATCAGCAGATCTGCCTCTCGAATCAGCAAAATGAACAACTACACTTTAAAATATTGAGGATTATTCAGCGCATTAGGTCCCAAACTGTGGCAAGCATCAGCCACTGGCTATGCTGTTAAAATCGGTGCAATAGCGGTTATCGATCTACAAAATTGCGGTGGTAAAATATCGGCGGTAAATTGTAGTCCCGAGAATAGCGGTGCAATTTGCCACTATTTCAACGATATTTGACATAAAATAGCGGTCCACAATACCATTATTTGCAGTTGGGCCTTTTTTGAATCTGATGCTTACATTTTGGTCTTGTTTGGGCCTTTTTTTGACTTGGGCCTTTATATTATATTTGGACTTGTTTTATTTAATAGTCTAAAACTTTAAATCATTTAATCCATTCTTTAACAGTCAACGAATTAGATTAGACTTTATTAGGTTTTCAATTTTCTTTCAACATCATCGTCCTCTTCAGTCCTCGCTCACTGTCTCGACCTCGATACTCCCTGCCTCCTCCTCGACAGTCGACATCCTCCTCCGTCTTCTTCTTCCCAGCCACGAGTCTTACTCCAGCCACCAGCCTCCTCGTCGACTCAACACTCAACAGCCCTGCTTCCCAGCTTCTGCTCCAGCTTCCTATTTTGTTCGTGTGAAACTTGTTTAAGTTGATGTTTTGATGTTGAAACTATGTTTCTAATTAATGCATATGTATGTTAAGTTATGTATGCATATATATATATATATATATATATATATATTGTAATTCTAATAATTATTATATGAACCGCTATTTTTGGACGACTATACCACCGCGATAACCGCTATTTCAAATCTCAGTCCTAACCGCTATTTTGTATTTTGACCGCTGTAACAGCATAGGCCACTGGAAAATCGTACAACGTTTACTTAGAAAAGAGACCAAGAATATAAATCAATCTAGGTGATGAAGAACAATAACTTACAAGCAATGACCATACCTGCCCACAATTGTGACAACCTAAAACTCAAATCAACACAGCAAGGCCCCTAACCCAAACTAGAAATATAGGTTAACAGTAAATTCTATTTGGAAAAATAATAAAAACATTTTTGATAAAATGGTTATAAAAGAAAATCCATCAGCGGTCAGCAAGCTCAGACCCAAAGCAGACAAGCTTAGTTATGTGCTCCGCTGTTCTGATACAGGACATACCCTCAGTTTTATTATTAGCAATCAATTTGTCACTAACTTTTCTCAAATTTATTGTCAGCCTAATAGAACCTCTTTCCACGTCAACCTCTTCGAAAAAATAGCTTCAATTGCAGCATCCAAACCAAGGCTAAGTCATTTAGAGAGATGTCCCCTCTACCCCTTAGCACAATGCCAATATCCCCATTGTTCCAACAATACAATTACTCAAAAACAATTGCAAAGATTATCTCCTAGTTGAAAAATTATAGATTGATAAACACGAGTCGAGAGAAGTTAATTAATCCCCAAGTTATATCGAGTAGGCGAGTGAGTCCTTGCTCAGGGAAGCTCTACCTCTTATTGTTTGTGTCAATACTCAACTCTTAATGCACGTATTTAATTTATTCAGAGCTATTAGAGTGAGATCCACTTTACATACTTTTTCTTCTTTCTCCCACAAAGCTTCCTTTCCTGAATCTTAGCTCTTATCTTTCTTACTTATTCTGGCCATCATGGACCAAGATCCAAATGGATCAATCTTGTTGGGAGGTACTGCCCAAGAAAAAGGCTTAGAATAGGTTTTTTTAGAAACTACAACTACAAGCTAGCTAGATGCTTAATTCAATAATTAGTTGTTCATCTAAGTGATGACTCATGCTTAAGCCCAGACAGCAGACCAAGAGCACCCTAACCAACCAGTGGTGGGAGCGCCCTTAAAGTTAGGCGGAAGCTTAAGCGACCCTAAGTAGGATCTTTAAAACATCTTAATAGTACAAGCATACAGCCTTTATCCTAAAATTAGAATAATACTATATTTCATGGTGTACCCACTTGCCATGGAATCTAACTAATAGATGAACTTGCTCAAGTGGAGCATACAACTCATAAACCAAATAAAATATTAGTGTGGCTAAGGAAGCAACATGTTAACTTATTCAAGTGGAAAAAATGACTTCACAAACAAGTCCTGCCATGAATATAACAAAGCATGGACTAAATCCGACCCAACTGCATGTAGGGAAGAAGATCCATGGAAAATAATCAAGAAAATGCATTTACAATATGAACCAGCTGCCACCAAGGAAACATATATACCTCTTTAGTAGTCAAAATATTTGCCCCCTTAATATCCCGATGAATGACCCCCTGTTCATGTAAATAAACCAAGCCCTCCAAGACCTGCCCACACATTAAGGTCAGTAATACGATACTTGGGCCAGCTAGATATATTAAAAGCCAGTAACAAACCTGAGCTATATAAACAGCCACCAATGATTCAGGAAATGGCCCAAATTTGTTTGGCTTGATTATGTTTGCAAGTGAGCCATTCTCCACATACCTTTAATCAAAAGCACCACCGATTAAACAATGATTTCAAAGCTGATACCAATTATAAACACATTGCAGATTAAGAAATCCACCATACTTACTCAAGAATTATATGAAGATGGGTCTTGGTCTTTAAGGATCCAAGATATTTTACTATGTTTTTGTGATTCAAATTCTGCATCAAAAGAAAAAAGCATCATATTGCATGAAGATTCAAACCACGATATGATCCACATCTCCAAATTTGGAAGTGGCATTGTTCAGGTGATTTAAATAGCCACGAATTATCACCAATCAGAGATATTGCAGAGGTTGGTCAGAGCCAACGCCTATTGGATTATTATGTCTATATATACTCATGAAAATATGTCCATTAAATAACCAACCACAGCATTGCCTAAAACTGTCATTCACATTTAGAGAAAACAGCTTCTTTTACATCCCGAATTAAGTGCTCTCATTGACAGAAAATATGACATACTGATCAGATATAAAATCTGTGGTTAAACCTTTGATAACATAACTCCTGCACCAAACACTTGCCCAGCATTCACTTGCATGCAACAAAAAAAATATATGTATATTTGTTCGATTTTTTCAGCTTTGGCAAATGGCAGGAGCATGCACTTAGAAGTAAAAATGTGGGGGTACTTGACTTGTTAAAGACGACTTCTATTTTGGACATTACAAAATGAAAAAGAACATGAATTTGGAGAAAAACAGAGGATGTCTTAAGGAAATCGATCAAGCCTACATTGTATTTTAGCCAGGAAAATGAAGTGATGGTTTATGAATCTTCTAGAATTTTCATGTAATTACGGAAAATAAGTACAACGAGGTTAGAACAAAGGGATTACCTTAAGCAAGTCAATCTCTTGCTGAGAAGTTACCACGTCCGATTGGATCATAATTTATCCATAAAGAAAGAAACAGAAGTATTAATACAAAATAATGAAGTAGTCGCACATCAACATGCTACTTGACCAATAGGATCATCATATTATAAATAATTAAAGATCACATAAGAGGCAATAAAATACATCATATCACATGTTTGAAACAATGGAAATTCACTAAATATTATGAGAAATTAAATATAAAACCATGTGAGTGTCTAAAAAGAGACAAGACACCATAAAAAATACATTGCAAAGCTGCCTTTAAACTAAACAGTAGCATGGATAGCAAGAAGATTGAATTAATCATATCCTATGGCATTAGTGAGGGCATAAGAAATGGCAACAGATGTGGTACAGTGTATGTATATTCAGTTCAGCAAATGACTACATAAGATGAGGAAAGTCGATTGTATACCAGGTAAGGCTTAAGACCTGGGTTTAACAAGTCTTGTGTTCAAACTATATAGGTGCCTTTAAATCCTTACGGGATGCTTTTCGCAACTAGTTGTGCCAAAGATGCAAGAGACCACAGAAAACCAAAAGAAAGATATCCTTGTAGACTTCTTACCCCAACAAAATTTCTTGAACTATGAAGACTAAACAAGTAGCTTCTTATTGCTATGGTTTCAGGTTTCCAACAACCTCAAAAGAAGCGTACTCATTAAATACAATATATATTGCAACTAATTGCAAGCGCAAAAAATTATTGCAACTATGCTTACCAAAAACCTAAAGAACCCGCTACTAGGCGATTCAAATGTATGTGCACATATAGTTGCAAAGGCGAAACCATATTCTGACTCTTGATTTAAGAATCTACTAGTGTTTCACTGCCTTGAAGGAGAGGCAAATATATCATAATAAAAACAAATAATAAACATAGAGAAATAAGTACGCATTGGAAATGAAGAAAACCAATGAACAAGACCAAAAGATCATTCATTGTTTCACTAAATATTAATGAAAATAAGTAAATAATGAAAGGATAAAAAAATGAACAAGGTTAAAAAGGCGATAACACAAGCAGGGAAAGGGGGAGATTATTAACCTCAGAAAAAAAAACGATTAAATTATACCATGATGATGTTAAGATCCTCCTGTGCAATATTCTCCAAAGAAACTTGTTTTATTGCAACAAAATCCCCATTCTCCAAATCCAAGCCCTTGTATACTCGACCATATGCTCCTTTCCCAATCTCATCTCCAAGCATCTACCAAAATATAAAAGGAATAGCATACTTGAATTTAATATGCATATATCCCAAGCCAAGTAGAACATAGAAAAACAAATATTCTACCAGGAGGAATATAAAAGACAACCACCATAGCACCAAAGACCAATTTCCTCGGCCTTGCAACCAACGTTTGTGGCAGAAAAAATCTTTGTATGGAAACATTCCCCTTACATTTTTTTTAAGAGATTGTTTTCTGAGACTAAAAAACGTGACCTTCCGGTCACAAAAAAGTAACATTCTATTCGTTGACTAAACCTCCCCTCTCTGCCGGGAAAAACGTATTTTACAATAATTAAGTTAAACCTATATTAATCTACATGAGGGGGGTCTTCTTTAACGGGAAACAGCCTCATAAACCCATGTTTCTGAAAAAAAATAACTCAAACTTCTCGATTGGTGTCATAAATACCCTTTCCCAAGATGAACCAAAATGACTGATTAAACATTTTTAAACAAACAAAATATCGTGTTCCGAAAAAAGGGATATACCTTGACTTTCAATGTTAAATATCTAATACTTTCCTAATTCAAAGTCAACATGGATTTGCTTACAAATTCAACATCAACATTTATTGTGCATAGCATTTATTGTAAAGTTGATTCACTCGTCCAAATATTCTCATAAATTCATCAATTTGAAGTACAGAACAGCGAACATCAAATGCTATTTGGAGGGAATATATCATTGTGAGCTTGAAGGACTTGCGTTCTAAAATTCAAAGAATCGAAAGCCCTAATGCTAAAAAAATGTGCTAATATTTTCCAACCACCTCATTATTCAATTGGAAATTGTAGTACTACAAAACCCACTTATAAGATATCAAGCTACATCTGGTTGAATTCTAACTATACAAGCTATTTCATGAAGCTACATTGCTTCGCTCCTAAACCAAGTCTATAGATGTGCTACTGGTTTCCAAACAGAGACTGAAAAATCAAATAACTTAGAGCCCTAATGCTAAGTGATTAGAAAAATAGCCAATAACATTAAGCACTCTCGTAACTTCTTTTTAATCCCAAACCCCGTTGCATATCCAAAACATGCTGAAAGGGCCATGTTTTGATTATATCAAACCTAGTACTCTTTTAAAGCAAGATTGTTAAGGAATGTGATGCAACAAGAACACCAACATTAATCCATCAAACTACTTGAGAAAGTTTGAAGTAGTTAACCATATTTTCTTGAAATCTTCAAAACCCATATCAATTTTGCAACCATAAAGTGCAGGATTTGACATCCAAGGTCAAAAGAACGGGTCCAATTTATTGGAACGAAGGGACTAGTAGTAGTAGTAGTACGAAATACGGTATACAAATTGGGCGAAATTGTGAGCATTTCTTACATATTTGTTGTCCAGGGTCTTGGACTTATGAAACGCGGTCGTCGTCGCTTGCCGAGACATATCTCTCCCCTCCCTGTCTCTTTGAATTTCAGTAAGGGAGGAGGGTTTTCAGTAACCCTAGAATAAGAATTCTGCCATTATTGCTTATTCAAGTGAAATGAAGGGTTAGACTCTTTCGATTTCGAAGAAGACGGAAAAACGAAGATGGGGGACAACACAATGGGCCGGCGGAAAGTGATCGACTGCAGAATCTCCGACGAGTTCTCAAGAATCGGAAGAGGGGCAAAATACTGTTGTTAGGTTGTTCCAATTGGTCGTCCTTTCTGTCAATATGTCTGTTGCAAGCCTAATATTAATGTTTTTCAATGAATTACAAACATGGTCCTTAAACTCTTTGATAAGTTCACTTTGATCCTTCAAGAAATAAAATGATTGTTCACATTCCTTCATTATAATTTTATTTTCAATTTTGTCTTTTTGTTTCGATTTCGTCCAAATTAGTTAGGTGTTATAAATGTGATAATCGGGGTTATTATGGTTATAAAGCTTGTGGTGGTTTTTGAAAAGCAATGGTAAGTAGAGGGGTTGAATATGTCATTATGCCTAAATTCTTTTTATTATCATCACCGCCTTTTATTATTATTACCATTATAATGAGATAATTAAGTTATCTTATTGGAGGATGATACATGAGATATAAGGAAATTTGAAAACTGGGTATAGAATTATATGGTTTTTCATATGAAATGTTGTTATAAAATTGTTTTGATGTCATAATTGGCAAAATTGAGGTTTTTTTTGTTATGATTATATCATCGTGGGAATAAGAGTGGCATATCAATGAGAGATGTATACTGAAATAAGGGTGACATATCAAGGGAAAATGTATATCACGATAAGGGTGGCAAAACCATGAGTTATAAAAATCTGGGTTTTTGATCAACATTCGGTATTATTGCATCTTTATGTTGCGATGACTTAAGGTTGTCGCATCTGTGTGATACGATAACTTCAAGTTGCCACATCATATTTGATTTGATAAAGTGTGGTTATCGCACCAGTGTGATGTGAGGAGTAAGTTTTGTTGCATCATTGTGATGCGACAAGTTAACTTGTCTCACCCATATGATGCAACAAATTGGGTTTCTCGCGTGTGATGCGGTGAGTTGATGGTCTTGCACCCATGTGTTGCGAGGAGATGAGTTGTCTTCTCATGTTAATGCGATAGGTTTGCTCAGGAATGTGTTTATTTTATTTAAAGTTGGATGTTTGGATCTTTTTTCCTATTTTTTGAATTAAATAATAAAAAATAATAAAAAGGTAAATTAAAATAACTAATTATAAAAGTATAAAGTGTAATTTAATAATAAAAATTAATTTTATTTTTAATTATCATGTTGAATGTAAAG
>NC_037542.1:12643582-12646161 GCF_001531365.2 Cynara cardunculus var. scolymus | reverse complement strand
AATGAAAAAGTAAGTGGTATCAAAAAAATTATATAACTAATTATAAGAGTATAAATTGTAATTTAAAAATAAAAAAATATAATATTATCTTGGAATGTAGAGATTTAAAGTTACGGGTTGTACAGCTTTAAATTTGTAAATTAAGCGTGTAAAATAGAAATGAAAAATAAGAAATATAAAACAAATTAAATACGATAAGTATAAGATATAAAATGAAAGTTTTAAAAACAATTTACTAGATTTTATGTTATTTAATAATATGGGATTAAATCGAAAAATATTCAATATTTGGGTCATTTTGAAGATATCGATGAAACGATTGTATAATTTGTAAAAAGTGGAACGTATTCTTTTTAAATATATTTTAGTTAATATACGATTATGTATGATAATATAATAATGGTGTAAAATGGGAAATGAAAAAAAAAAGATATAAAGTAAATTAAATAACTAACTATAAGAGTGTAAAGTGTAACTTAAAAATTAAAAATAACTTGATTTTAATATTATCTTTGAAACGTGGAAGTTTCATGGGTTACACAGTGCAATAAGGGGTAGTACCTCTTAAATTTTAACCCATTAATAGTTTAGCATGTGTGTGTATATAGTCATAGGTTCATTTGAGAAGTGATAAGTATTTGATAAGTAAATGAGTGATCTTAGCCCTTCGTTGAGAAGTGAAGCACCACATACCATCGTAATCCTCGAATAGTATGCGGAAGATAAAAAGGTAGTTTCGTGCTTTTACAAATAGATGGCAAAACAAATGCATATATGAACCATATACATACATACACATGTGTGTGTATATATATATGTAACTAGGTAACTTTATCGCGTTTCACGCAATCGTTGTTGATTGATGAAAGAAAGCATCGATAAGTTTGAATTCGATATAAAGTGTTAAAATGTATCACAATAATTGTGTTACAATTTTATTTCTGAATGTTTTATTTTGTTAGAATAAAAAAAGTTAAAATACATTGGTTGTAGAAAAATGAATATATAAGTTTGAATTCGATATAAAGTGTTAAAATATATCACAATAATTATGGTACAATTTTATTTTTGAATGTTTTATTATGTGAGAATAAAGAGAGTTAAAATATATTGGTTGCAGAAAAATGAATATGTAGCGTAAAAGAAGTTAAATTGTGAAATGACAGATAATACATTCTATAGATATATAACTAATTTCTTAGTTTTGGTTGTCTTATTATTATAAGAATAAAGAGATGTGTAATATATTTCTTGTGAAAAATAAAAATATAATTTATAAATAACATATATCAATTCGGTATATTATTAGGTGTAAAGCCGAATATTACCTTTTATAATGAAAAATCCAATAAAATTGTGACATGGAACATGGTTATAGTAGAAAATTATCAAATTATGTTTTAGTTCAAAAAGATGGGAAATTATCATATTTTTTTTTCTTCTATGAATATCCCGAGTCCTCAAAAAATGTAACAGAATATAAATAATTAATTGTTTACAGAAATAATCTTCAAAATGAAAATAACAAAATTACCAATATGAGATATCTAGATCGACTTCAAAGTCCATATTGTGTGGAAAATTGAGGGAGTAATTCAAAATGAAAACATACAATTTCCACGTTTTGTATATCCAGTCTCATGGAGATATGAGAGCATCTAATTAGTTTTCTCGGAACTTCAGAGATGAAGGAAACACACCATCAACTGATTTTGCCATAGACTTTTCTTGTTCCTCCTTATATGGTTTATCTAATCTCATTCAGTTTGCTTTTAATCACAGACAACAGAGTGGATAGAGAGATCGAGAAAATAGAAGTAAGAGATCGAGAAAATAGAAGTAAAACACCCATAATTATTGCTTCATATCTTTGAATAGATGCATAGAAAGATAAAGAGAGGCGTACCTCCAACTATATTGTTAATCCATAATTTCTTATCGGGATCGAGAGATGGAGAAGAACAAAGAAGTTTGTGATAGAAAGATGTAGAAGATAAGGAATTGTAACGGTAGAAGATGAAGAATAAAAAAGTTTATGATAGAAAGACATAGAAGAGAATAAATTGTAACGGTAGAAGATGAAGAATAAAAAAGTTTTAGATTAAATATAAAACCTAAAATAAAAGAAAAAGGAAAGACATAAATACTAGTATAAGAAGATATCATGTCAACATTGTATGTTTCTTCTTTATATATATATATATATATATATATATATATATATATATATAACCTAAAATAAAAGAAAAAAGAAAGACATAAATACTAGTATAAGGAGATATCATGTCAACATTGTATGTTTCTTCTTTATATATAGATAGATAAAGATTTAAAGGTTTATTAGATCATTATATGTAACTTATATATATAAAGTAAATGAAAGGTTTATTCATTTAATAATATGTTTATATATATATATATACACACACACTAGAAGAGTACTCGCGCAATGCAGCGAGATACATCTCAATTTTAATGTTTTATTTTATTATTTGTCTCTGTCGATGTTATAATACGATTTTTATGTGTTTTTAAGAAAGCAATAATGATTTTATTTTTGAATAAAATATAAATTTGAA
>NC_037542.1:12628661-12642762 GCF_001531365.2 Cynara cardunculus var. scolymus | reverse complement strand
CAAAAATATCCTTGCATTAAGATTTTAATTCAAAATTACCAAATTTATAAATTTTCTAATTTATCTATTGATTTGTGGTTAATATTGGTTCTCACAGTTACCACAAACAACTCAGTTCTCCCTTGAATAGGCCCCTATAAAGATAAAGATTATATCAATGGATAGACAAAGTTAACSATAATTCAATATTTTGGAATTCTCAATCCATATTGTGTCATTTCATTTCTCTTGGTTCTTACTTTCAAATATACAAAGATATAAGATAAACAAAACAAATGAAATAAACGTTTTATATTAATTGTATAACAAAATAGAATATCAAATCAACACAAAGAAAATTGTAACTAAAATTAACTATTTAATCCAAAATGAATTAAAATAATCATTAATAAAAAAACCATGTAAATAAAAAGTTGTCATTCTTTTCTTTATATAATCACCCCGAATGTTCCACCATATCATTTTTTTTTATCAAAGTTAGAGATGGAAAAAGTTAACTATAATTCAATATTTTGGAATCCCCAATCTACATTGTACTATATCATGTCTTTTGGTTATAACTTATAGATTATATATTTATAGACATAAAGATTTAAAGGTTTATTAGATCATTATATGTAACTTATATATATAAAGTAAATGAAAGGTTTATTCATTTAATGATATGTTTTTATTTAAAAATAATTCAAAAATTGAAGAAAATAGCAACTAATGATTCTAGCTCTCTCAAGATGCCACATCATCCATTGATGATTCTCCTTTATATAGATATAGAATATAGATATAGAAGATTAGTAGATCAGGGGAGAATTGCCAATATATCATCGTAGAACAATAATCAAATCCATATAAAAAGTCAATAAAGAACATCAAATTTTAGCATAAAACAGAGTCACTTCCGATTTGCCAAGCCTCTAGATGACATATTCCTTCCTATATTCACAAAACAAAGTCAACACAACACATGAATTTCCCAAAATAAGAACACACCTACCCTACAAATACCACAAGAATTCTGGATTATCCTCCAATCTCACATTTTTAATCAAAGCACCTTACAGATGTTTTTCAGCACCACTCGTTACTCGGAAACCAGCAAAACACAACATGATTCAACACCCAAGTCTTGTTCTCGGTCTTTTGGAAGCAATTATATCAAGTCCGCCACATTCATTGGCATTTCATCAATCTGGGTACTGTAGTACTGCTCTATGTCTCTTAGGATTTTGATATCATCGGTCTTCACAAAGTTTATAGCAACACCCTGCAAAACATTTGAAATGAATACTTTTAGATAAAAGTTTAGTCCTAGGAAACAGATTCAGTACACCTCATTTCACCTTTAGCATCACAAAGTCGTTGTTGTTGGCAAGAATGAAGTAATAACAAGAAACGACCCAAATCGAACCAATCCAGATAACAAGAATAGATTTTATCTACCACCACAAAATATAGCTGATGATACAGAATACTGACTTGAACTATTATGATACGACTAACAAGAAAATCAGCGGGCAGACCAAACATGTGCTTTTGCCTATGGTTTTTGATAAGCGATTGAAATATCATAAGTGTTGGGATTCAAAGATGAGCAATTGAAATATTATAAGAGCTGGGATTCAAAGTAATTAATCAAATATTACAAAAGTATACATCTAAACATGAATGGAACAGAAGAAAACAATTAAAAACATGCTAAAATGAGTAATAAAATCCTAAAGGGTGTAACGGGAAAGATAAAGAATTCGTGGTCCATTCTAGAATAACAAAAAAAGTGACCGTAGAACGGTCCTCTACAAGACTACAGCCAAGTATAACCAAAATCAGTTGTAAAACCAGGCATTTACTAAATTAAGTTATTACAACCTTTTTATTTCAAGTTATTTCAATTTATATCCCACATTTAGGGTTCCTTAATTAGTTGGGCATAAAAGAATTCTCTGTTCATGCCTGTTTCCCGATTAATGTCACTTGCCATGAGCCAACCACTATCATCACTTTGCACGAAAAACAGAAACTGACCTCGTAGTGAAAATAAGCTGCAATCTAATTAATAAATCAACCTTTAAGTGACTTAGCACTAAAAGAATTTGTTAATCCTCCTCTGTCCTACAATTAGAGTCCACATTTTACATTATTTAACCTCAAAATTTAATAGGACAATATGAAACCAATTTAGCGTTAGAAACAACAAACATCCGTGCCTGTTTTGAAAGCTATAATAAGAAAAAATAGTTTCGGATCATGTAGCACTAAGTCCCATTATATCAAACCCCAACTTCTTTGTATTTGGGAAGCCAAACCAGTGTCCTCTTTCCTCCTAAATGATTATTGTTCAGGGTCATTATGTCACTAAGCTACAGCTAGGTGCTCAGCCCACTCTGCATTTTGGCACGGTGCTTGATTTCGTAATAAAAATAATAATATACAAGTCAAGTTGTCATTACATCCTTTGAAGCATTCAGCAGATCTACAATTGGAATTCCCTCCTCATACCACATAAATAGTTTATCTTGRACCTATAAAGCAGCTATTTGCATCCAGGGCTTTCAAAAATCAATTTGYCATGGAAAACAAAATATMATGTTTGAAGTAGAAACTCGAGAAAAATAGTTCTTAAATTACCTTTCGTCCAAAACGACCAGATCGACCAATACGATGAATGTAGAGCTCTCGGTTATTTGGAAGGTCGTAATTGATCACCAGAGAAACCTAACAAGACAGAAAAGATCAAATCAGATGGTGCGAACATGAGTTAAGTCCCCTCCGATGATAGAAGATACACAAGACTTCTATATTAGATGATAATAGATTCACCACATGCTTTGATGCAAAGTACAAGAAAGAGCTCAAGTTTATATGGCTTCTCTTATTCAATAACATTACTATCAACAATGGCATCCAAAATTGTAATAACCAATTACTGTAAGTCTGTAACCAGTCTAAAGGGTGTGACACTGATACAACTTTGGAAGAATGCGACATCTTACAGGTGCTGCCCATGAATTCCGGTTCTTCATTATCTAAATTTCTCCAAATACTTGAAACAAAATCCAGAAACAGGTGCATATATTATGCATGTGGGGTTTACCAACTATCCATGATCTTACAATTCTTCAACAAGATTACAGTGGTTAAACACTATCTATATACTATATCATAAAGCATTAGACAAAAACTCTTAAAAACAATTTTTTATGCATGAAGTACTATTTATTGATGCATATTACTTAAAATTCAAGATTACAAGTAATTTTGCGTAAGTACAACTTATTAAAACTCCATTTTTAAATTTGTGTAACTAACTACCAATAAACATAATCAAAAGTTGATGCATCACACATCAGTAGTGTCATATACTCATATGACAGCTCCTACAACTGTATCATCGTTTCTCAGATTCACATAACACCCACTAAAAACAAGTCAATCGGTGAAGGTGACTTTCTGTTTACAGGTAGTTTCCTTTATGACAAACAAGAGTGACCATGTTTTGGAGATCAACTTATTACACATGATTCATATAGTTTAAAGGCCGTTTTTCCACTTTTCCATGTAGGCAAGTGCAAACAAAATCTACCAAAAGTAACATTATCTAATTATAGCCATATCCTCATAATATGAAGATTGTGATTCCTATGACCCTCTGTAGTAGCACTGTAGCACTGTAGCACTGTAGCACTGTAGCACAAGTTCAACAAAATGAAACAAAATAATAAGTTAAAGGTCTTGACTTGCCTGTTGAACATCCAATCCCCTGGCCCACACATCCGTGGTAATAAGAACACGGGTGACACCAGATCGAAATTCTTCCATTATAGCATCTCGTTCCTTCTGAGGCATGTCTCCATGCATGGCCGACACAGTAAAGTTGTTCTCCCGCATCTTCTCAGTTAGCCAATCCACCTACACCGGCACAAAGTGAGACAAAGTTAAATCTGAACCTAAATTCACTGAATTAGGTTTTACCTTAACTACATTCATTCCCAAGCTACATGCATGTGCAATGCCTATAGACATTTTTGGGCATACAGTTATCATATAAAGATGCTATCATTACAACACATATTTGTAGTGTAATTTCTAATTATTGAAGCTTGAGATGTTCCAAATATCCCATCCTGAAGGTTAGCTCAATCAATACTAAAATACGAGATGCTAGAAATATCCCCATTGCTGGAAAATGCATATTAGTTTTGCCACGGAAAAGGTGACTCATAAGTGATAACCAAAAGGGTTATACACCATAAAGAACAAACAACAACGGTGGATAACATCATCCCACTAAACAGAATATTTTCCATGATATACAAAAATAAAAGAAAAAGTGACTAATCATGTATTACCTTTCGCTTTGTATTACAGAAAATTACAGCCTGGGTAATTGTAAGAGTATCGTACAGATCACAGAGAGTATCAAACTTCCAATTTTCTCTTTCTACCGCAACGAAGAATTGTTTTATGCCCTGTCATGGTAAAATAGGCAAATTAAAAAAACATATTGGTGGACAGACTAGTCCTTATCAAAGTAAGCAGCATATATCTTACCTCAAGAGTCAATTCATCACGTTTTACAAGGATTCGAACAGGATCAGTCATGAATTTGCTGGTAATCTCCAATATTTCGTTAGGAAGGGTAGCGGAAACCAAAACAACCTGCGACAGAAATGCATATTCTTATAATGCAATAGCAGTCTAAGAGAAAGTATGTAGATTTCAACTCAACAGTGACACTAACTCTATCTGGGCCTGACACCAAATTCCAGTTAATCACAAAAAGATTCATGCCATATGCTATGAAGAAGACACCAACATGTACTAAAAGAGAGTAAAAGGAAAAATGTGTTGCATTCAAGATTTGGAAATGCAAACAACATAAGATGTGGTTGCTAAACATACATTCATATCACATCTGCCAACATCATTATAAATGATTTTCTGTATCATAGAGCACAAAGTTTTAACTGGCCCCATGAATGAAGTCCTAAAATTAGTTCATTGGATGTTTGATTTTTTGTCTAGATATCTAGTCGGCAAGTAGCTCTCTTATCAATTACTGGTCTGCCTTGCAACAGTAATGATGCCCGACAACTGTCACCTCCTAACAGAAAATGGACATATATGATTATCAATTATAGTAGTCATGTTATAGCTATTGGTAGTTTCAAGAGAGTAACATAACAGGTTACCTCACAAAAGTTATATAGTCATATATCAAATGATTAAATAGAATTACTGCATACACATTATTGATAGAGTTGAACAATACATTTGAAATTCAGTAATTGATTGTATGATGTTCTTCTTATCCCCCATCTTCTACGTCTATTCTTTGCCTACCTGTCTTCCATCGATTTAAAACCACATGCTCATCAATAACCAAATAGCATCTTCATTTTTTATTCATTGAATCTAAGAGCTATCATCTTTCCACAATTTGCTTAATGATGTCTATCTCTGCCTCCTTTAATAACCATCATTACATTTTTTTTCTATTTGGTTATATTCATTCTTTTCTTTTACCATTTTGAACCTTAGTAGTTGTTAGAAAACTTCTTGGGAAGACAAAAGCTGAATCCTCGTCATCAGATGGTTCTGGTAGGAAATCAAAATTCTGTAGGGAGCGTAGGAAGTACTTTTCTAGCGGAGGTTGACATAGCAATTATGTTATAATATGGTACATTTCATGTTAAGATATGCTAAGGTATGTTATTCATTTTAACTTATGCTAACTTATGTTAACATTTCCATGCTAACATCTTTCCTACCATTCTCACGAAATTTTTATTTCCTACACGATCCTAATTCTATATATGTATGCACGCACACACAACATTAAATATCAAATAAAATGTAAGTAATGTTATAGTCCATGCCATACGACAGCTTCCAGCAATTAATTTTACAGGACTTACAGCAAGCTACATGTATTGTACTATGTTTGTGCCAAGGTGTACATGAGAGAGAGAGAGAGAGGGAGAGAGATGTAGATCACCTGAAGCTCTGGTGGAAGGTACCGGTAGACATCATAAATTTGATCCTTAAACCCACGGCTCAACATTTCATCAGATTCATCCTGTTGAAATTTAAGACATTCACATGCATCAATTTACAGATTTACTTCCAAACAAGAAGTGAAAAAAATTTGAAGCACAAGTTTCAATACTAATTATAAATGGAAAAAAAAGTAGAAAACTCACAAGAATTAGTAATTTAATAGCTCTAGTTCGCAATGTTCTTCTCTTAATCATGTCGCAGACTCTGCCGGGTGTTCCAGAAACAACATGGACTCCATTTTCTAGCTTTCTTATGTCCTCCCCAACACTTTTTCCTCCAATGCATGCATGGGCTTGTATACTGATGAAATCACCAATAGCCAGTATCTGTTTCTCTGTCTGAGCTGCAAGCTCTCTTGTAGGTGACAAAATCAAAGCTTGGACCCTGTCAATGAAGATGTAGAATTGATAAATGGAACTACATGACTAAGGAAAAGAGATGAGAACTAAGTAATCAAATTTCCCATTGATGACAATAACAACTAAAAGGGAAATGTTTGAACCAGACATGTGCAAAAAAGTGGTAGCTTCATCATTGCAATCCAGTAGATAGCAAAGCATAGAATTCATTTTCAGATGCTATTGCATCCATAATTTAAACAAAGTGGTGTTGACCTAATGCTCAGTTCGGGCATACATCATCCCAGACAACTTTAGCAAGTGATTTCTTGTATATCAATATCAAAGGAAAGGGCCTCGTTGAAGTCATTGACAGATCTTCCTAATAAAAGTTGCTGCCTTTTTCATGTATATGGACAACTCAACCGACAAAAAGTACAGCAGCTTCACTAAATAGATACAACTTCGAATTTTCAGTTTTCTTTAGTGAAACACCCCCCAATCCAAACAAATCTGTAATAAGTTCTTATTTGAGTTAAGCGCTAGACAGTCACAGTGCCACAGTGGAACTAACCTAACAAGAACAAGTTGATAAATTCCTTATCTTTTCCATGATTCATGGGAAACCAACTTTCAACTCTAGTTGCAATTTAAGTTAAAAGAAATCATCGTTCAGACACATAAACGGAAATACGAGCTGGACTTGCCGAGTACAATAATTATTCGCTAAAAGGGCTAATAGAAAAATATAAACCGTTTAGAATGAACAATTTGCCAGCAAAAAGGGAGAAAAAGCTTCAAAATTAACCCCACAACACAAACCTACGGTTAATTTTCAAATTAATTGAAAACATAAGAGTGCAATTGAAGAAAATAACTAATAGGTACACAACAAAACATACTCTCTTGAAGCGGTGTCAACAATCTGGCAAACAGTAAGCGCAATCATGGAGGTTTTTCCGGTACCCGATTGCGCCTGCGCAATGACATCACGGCCTTCAATGATTGGCCTAACAGCTCTCTGTTGTATTGCCGAGGGTTTCTCAAATCCATGTTGGTAAATCCCACGGAGGAGATCGTCTTTGATCCCCATCTGGTCAAAACTCATGATCGGCTCCACTCCCCGCGACGTCTCAAACACCAGCTTCTCGTCGTCCACCATCGTATTCCGCCGCCCCCTATTCGCCGGCACCACTGACGTTCCCGCCATGAGATATTTTAGTAGTTTTTGGGCTCGTATTTCACCTCTCGTTGGTTTTTAGGGTTCCTCTCTGAGCCACCAAGTGAGAGCCACGATAGGATTTTGAAAGGCAAATAAGGGGAAATTGATGTGAGTGTGTGTATTTATATATGGATATAGGGTTTATCTGATATTAGGTTAAATTGGTATTCACCCCCTTTTTGAGGTTCTTTCAGCCATTAAACCCTTTTTTTTTCTCTGATTATTCTCATTGTATCCAATATCGTTGATTTTTGGATATTTAAATATTTTTATATCGTGGTTTTTTATTATAATTAATATTTATTATTAAATTTTATGTCATTAATCGATATCTATATCACATTATAAAGTATTTGACAAAAACTATTAAAAACTACTTTTTTTGAGTTTTAACAGAAAACTTAATTATTATATTTATAAAATGTTATATTATTAAACCAAAAATAAATTATTTCGTTATTAAACTTAAATTAAATTATTAAAAAAATTAAAGAAATTACATAAAAAATGAAAACTTTTAATAATTGATTTGATATTAACATTGATATCTTTTTTTCCAAAATTTTATTATATCTTCAAATTTATATTTTATTTAAAAATAAAATCGTTATTGTTTTCTTAAAAGCACATAATCTATATTATATTATAAAATATTTGACAAAAACTCTTAAAAACCATTTTTTATGCGTAAAATATTGTTTATTAATGCATATTACTTAAAACTCATGATTGCAAATAGATTGTGCGTAAATACAACTTGTTAAAGCTCTGTATATGAATTCGTGTAACTAACTGCAGATCTATATTATATTATAAAACATTTGATAAAAACTCTTAAAAACCATTTTTTATGCGTAAAATACTGTTTATTAATGCATGTTACTTAAAACTCAAGATTGCAAGTAGATTGTGCGTAAATACAGCTTATTAAAGCTCCATATCTGAATTCGTGTAACTAACTGCAAATAAACATAATCAAATAGAGGATAAATATCTCATTTTTAATATAAAAAATCTAAAATATAATTAGGATAATAATTGAGTTTTAACATAATACTTAATTATTATGTCTATAAATTGTTATATTATTAAACCAAAAATAAATTATTTCGTTATTAAATTATAATAAAAAAATAAATTAAAGAAATCACATAAAAAATGAGAACTTTTAAATAGTTGATTTTATATTAACATTGATATTTTTTTTCAAATTTTTATGATATATTCAAATTTATATTTTATTCGAAAAATAAAATCATTATTGTTTTCTTAAAAAACACATAAAATCGTATTACAACATCGACAGAGACAAATAATATCGAAAATTGTAACCCAATTGGTGAACCAGTATTGAAATTCTCAAGTCTTAGGTGACTTTCGACAGATAAAGGGTTGACATTGTTGAGCTTCCAATAAACTATTAGAGTTTAATGTATCTGAATGTCACTGGATCTGGTATTATGTATGTTGTGTGATTGGTCAGTGACTGTATGGAAATACAATCATATTTGTATCATAATTGCAAAACAAGTGTTTGAACCATGCTTTTTGGTATTTTCTACAAGAATTTTGAGTGTTTGTTTTAAATGATTTCATCGACGACAATTATGTTGGTGATGTGGATGATAAACGAAGTACAACATGCCATGTGTTTATGATTCAGATAAATTGTTGTATCACGTGTACCAAATAGGCAATGAGTTGTTAATTTGCATACAAATGAATCAAAGTTTACAGTTGCATCAACTTTTGCGTTCCAAGCAATTTGGTTTAGAAGAACGCTCGAAGGGTTATCTATCAAAATGGGTATCTGCACATGATAAATGGGGACTTGTCATAAAACCAACTAAACCCTGATACTTATCAAAATTATACAAAATATAAAATTATCTCCTACGATTCTCCAACCACCTTGCATGAATTATTACTTGCATCGTGCATGGGGAATGTCCGCGTCTTGTCGCAAGGCTCATTTTGAGTTGTCACCTTCATGCGGGGCTACCTAGCTACCATGGAAGACAAACCTTCCCCCATTGTCCATTCGAAGGGCGCTGACTTTCATTATCAGGGTATTTTCGAGGGGTGAAAGGTGCATGTGGGGTTTTCGTACGCGGCTTAGTATTCACCAACTAATCGCTTATGGACTGTTTACCAAACGCTTGTTCGGGTAAGCGCTTACCAAGTCACATCACCTTACCCGATGAATATGGTAAAGACCAAAAATCTTACCTGGTAAGAGCGAGACAAGGGCCAAGAGTCTTGCTCGGTAAGTGAAGGTGAAGACTCTAACCACAATTGGCGCTTACCGGATAAATAGTTGCATACAATGCCGTTTATGTTGGCTAAAATATTGTATGGTGAGTAAGTGATGGTGTTGAATTTTATTAATAAACGCTTATCGAGTAAGTGTTTGATAAACAACCCCTTAATCTTAACAAACTCCATTAAAAAATTTCAAGAATGATTGGCCAAACACACTTCCTTAATAGGCAGGACGGGCTGGGTCCAGTGGTTGGTCATGATTGTGAACAAAAACATGATAGTAAAAATTCTTAAATACATTATGTTAAACATATTGTAGGACTAATTAATGCATACCCTTGCAGCATCCAACTTTACCATTTTTTTTATTAACTTGGATAATTAACATGCTATGTGAGTCGATTAATCTCACGACGACCATCTGCTTTGCGGGTAGCCCGAGGTCACCGCATTTGAACCTCAATATCCACAAAGGAGATTTTTATTCCTTATTAAATTTAAACATGAGACCTCGAGACACTTTTGACCTTTGGATTCAAACTCAAACCAATCAGGTATCACCTTTGTAGTTTACTTTATAACTTATTATTGTATACAACAACCTTTTAAAGTTTCACATGCATACTCTATAAAACTAATTGATAGCCATATTCAAATAAACGATAAACATTGAATCAGACTAATATGACAAATGCTAAATATCTTAAAACTAAAATAAATTACACTATTAGTTTAAATCTAAAATATTTAAAATCATAATAAATTTTAAATCAAACAAATTACATAAAAACGATAATTTCATAAATCTTTATATTTGACGATCGTATAAATATATTTCTATTGGTGTTCAAACCAGTAAAAAAACGCGTTCAAGTAACAGTTGTAAGTTATACTGTATTCAAACATAATCCATGAATTTAATATCTTTAATAAGAAGATGTATTTTTTACCAACGATTTATAGTAAAGTTTAAAACCTTACTGTATCATACGAGCAAACAACTACTATAATGCATACATAATATTAAATAACGATATACAAAAAAAAAAAAAAACCGTCGAACATGATGTGTGATCCTACAATAATCGGATCCCATGTATAAAATAGAGTAAGAGACCGTTTACTAAATGCTTGTTTGATAAGTACTTACCGGATAAATTTTCTCATCGGATAAACATGACAAGAGCCAATAATCTTACCGGGTAAGAGCGATGAGAATGATGTAGAGTCTTACCCGGTAAGTGAAGATGACGATTTTTACTCTAATAAGTGCTTATCCGGTAAATTATTGCATTTAATACGTTTTGATGTACTAAAATCTTATGCATCAAGGTAAATTATAACGTTGACTTCTAATGATAAGCACTTATCGGCTAAGCATTTGTGTAAATATTTCAATCTTACCTTGTCCGGTCCAACAACTCCAATCGGTCGGTGGCGAGGCTCGACCGCAAAGTCGAGCCTCTCTATCTGGGTGGGTTGTCTTTCAAAGCACTGGTCTAACCTACACTCTTCTTTCCCTTATCTCTCAGCTTGTGCCTACCCTTGAAAACGGTCATTTTCTTTCTGTGTGTGTTTGCTTTCTGGAATGGCTATGCAATGATGCTAACTAAAACCCTCTCATTCAGATTCTCTTCTCACTCATGAAATTGATGGTTCTTGGTGAATGAAGCCAGAATCCAACCCTTACTGGTTCCAATGAATTCTACATTGAATTCCCCCGTCACATCCCCTAACCCGTTCACACCTTTCCTCAAGACCACCTCCTTCAATTTCTGTTCATCTTCACAGATACAGCATCAGTATCACCACCGCCGGCGGCGGTTTCATACACGTTTCACGGTTAACTCCTCACATATCAATAAAGCTCATGTTTTCCAGAAGCTACCCACCACTGCCGGCCTTGATTACATAGAGCAACGTCAGGATAAGGTATTGCTATCTCATATAATTACGCAAATTTCGAAACCGATTGCGTTTACAGTTTTTTGGATTGTAATTGGGTTATGTCCAAGTGGAGGGTTTTACCAAAAACCTGCAATTGCTGCCCCGGTGACAAGTGAGTCTTTGAAGACGAATAGGAGGAAGAGTAAACAAAGAGTGAGCAATTGGAAAGATCATGAATTTTCTGAATATACAAGGAGGTTACTAGAAACTGTTTCTGGGTTAGTCAGAGTTATTGAGGAGGTTAGGTCAGCCAATGGGGACTTAGAGAATGTGGAGGTGGCATTAAAGGATGTCAAATTGAAGAAGAAGGAATTGCAAGATGAAATTATGAGCGGGCTTTATGCAGAGTTACGGGAATTGAGGGGAAACAAACTAGAGCTGGATAGGAAGTCAGGGGAGATTCTTGATTCCATGATGAAGTCTAAGAGAGAAAGAGATATGATTCTGGAAAAAGGTGGGAAAATGGAGGCCAGGGAACAGACACAAGTGGCGGAGTTGGATGAGATGATTAGCAACAAAGAGAAGGAATTTTATGGGATTTCGGAGGAAATCGGTGAAATTGAGGATAAAATGTTGAGGAGAGAGACCATGGCTTTGAGCATTGGTGTTAGGGAACTTTGTTTTATAGAGAGGGAAAGCATGGTCCTGGTTGAGAATTTTATTCGGAAAATGAAGCAGAAAGACACTGACAGGTAAATTTTCTAAGATTGGTGGACCATGTAGCAACTAACTTTTGGCTTAGTATGAACATTTGTTATTATAATAGAGTGGTTAACATTTTTAATGTGAAATTTTTAATAAGAAAATAGCATATCTTTGGAGGCTCTAGTGAGGAAGTTCTGCTACATGATAACATGATTTTTTTAAGTAGAATTATCACAATGCAATATCATAGACATGGCAATTTCGCGCCTGATCAAGTCTACTAGCATAGGCTGTATACACCTGAAAGAATGGCTCAAAAATGCTGATGTTGTGTTACTATTCACAACTCAACATTTTATTTCTGCAATCCGTTGTCTATCAACAAGTCAATTATTTTTGCATATTGACATTTTCTCGCTTTCACACACTTCCCACTAGCCATGGGTCTTCATGGAAACTAAAGGGTAGAGCTCATGTCTGGGTACATCTCATCCCTTGCAGACCCTACCTCCTGGTGGGACATACTAAGCTTGCTTGGTTTGGTTTGTTTGATGTTGGTGGTTGAGAATTCGATATATCCTTATTCAAACAGAAATTTTGCGCATGAAAGATTATTACAAACAACTTAGATGGACTGTGGGAACACTCTAACTTGTCTCATTAGTAGTATGAAGATGATTTCAAATCTGTGGCACAGATATATATATATTATTCTTTTTGGTGTATGTATATTTATTTATTTTAGTTTAGGAAGTCACCTCCAAAGTGCAATTTGGATCACTTTGTATCTTGAGTACATCAGTGGGGCATTCATTGAAAGTTCCAGGATATAGCAGTAATAGGGGAGGGAATTTTCTCACTTTAAGTATAATGAATTTCACGCTTGGTTGGGGGTGGGAAGGGTTGGGGAATGGACCTTACCCTTGATACATGTGGCAAAACAATAGGAAACACAAATCAAAGAGCAGCCACGTGGAAGTTATTCCCTATAAGGCTATAATTAGTTACACCACAAATAGCATCAAATCAAAGCTCATTATCACTGCCCAGCAGCTTCAGTATTGATCACTTTATCAGAATGATGGGTATATGTCCGGGAATGCGTATTGGCCACTTGGTTAGTGCCACTATAAGCATGCACTTGTTCTGTTTTACCATGGACTCGCTGCTAAATATCTGTCACAGTTTATACCACATTCCAAGAAGTGTGGAATACCTTGTAACCAAATCTAGTAATACTAATTAATTGTCATGTAATTGGAGAGATAGAACGTTGATATGGATGTAGCTGAGCCAATCGCAAACTAACTAAAAAGCAACTGGTAGATCCCTAATTACCAGAGTAAGACATTGTTTGGCAAACATAAGCTAGCTTATAAGCTACCTTATTTTTTGAGTAACTGGTTAGATGCACATAAGCTAGCTTATAAGTCGGCTTATAAGCTAGCTTATTGATAAGCTACTTGGAGTAGCTTACGAGGAGCTTTTTGACACTTCTTCCAATTATAACCTGATTAATATTATTTATTCATTTATTATTAAATAAATATTACCTATTTATTTATTCATAAATATTAAATTATAGTAATTAAAATTAATTAAAAATTATTAACTAATTTTAGTTATACAT
>NC_037542.1:12563567-12628321 GCF_001531365.2 Cynara cardunculus var. scolymus | reverse complement strand
ACATATTATATTATTTAATTTTTTTACCATCTTGTTTGTATTAATTAACATATTGTATTATCATAACTTTGTTTTAATTATATTATTAGAAATTTATTTGAATTATATTATGAAGTGAATTGACTATTTTTTCAAGATGCCCTTTTTGGTCATTTTACATGCTTATAAGCTAGTTTGTGCCAAACATCATTTGTTCATCAACTAGCTTATAAGTCATCAGCTAGCTTATCAGTCATCAACTAGCTTATCAGTCATCAACTAGCTTATCAGCTAGTTTGCCAAACATAGCCTAAGTAGGCGCAAAGCTGTAACTGCATCAAAAGAATGTAAAGGGGCTTAATAATCTTGGAATGAGAGGACACATTGAGGGGTGCTCAGATAGGGGTATTGTATAAGCAAGAGAGGAAGGTAGTGCAAGGGCAGGCGGAAAATGGAAGCTGCTAAAGAGGCTAGCTGCTCAAAGTGCTAGCATGTCTCTAGCCTAGTGTTTCTTTTCTTCGAAATATTTAATTAGAAGATTACTTCCATCTCCTGTGAGATTATCTTTTCTTCTTGTGCTACAAATGGAGTTTAATAATCCATCATCTTGATTGTGGTTGCGTCTAGGTGAGTTTTTTTAGGATTGCAGGAATGCAACTGATAGAATCAAGGGATATATCAGCCACACATTCAGCCATAATGTTAATCATTCACCAATGAATGAAGTGTTTGCAAGCAAAGCCTGCACATATCCCTTTTTCAGCTGATCCATCTACATCGTGTTTGTCTAAGGCAGCCCAGGTAATTGCCTCACATAAGAGGCGTTACAACACCATATCTGCTCGACTATCTAAGCACACACCTAATGTGTCTAGTTGATGGGATGATGAAGCAGAGTTAACCACAATGATTTTTTTTTGAAGATTTGAAGAAATACATTGAAACAACATAAAGAGGTTATAGGTTTATAATCAAGGTCAGGCATGAAACAAGAACATGATTATATATTTAATATTGTTCTTTGGTATTGTGATTAGGTAAAATGGGTATCATAGATGTAACATGAGAAACTTGTATTTCAGTGTCTTTAAAACATTGTGCCTTAATTAGCTCGGGCAAATACCTCTTGCCTTGGGCGAGATGACCAAGAAATCATCCTTTATTTAAAAAGTTTTAACTTAAATATTAATTGCTTTTCGAATTTAGCTTTAGCAAATAACTGAGGATTCAAGCGTCAAGGGTTGTTGGGTGGTCGGAAGGTTGCACATGAGTAAGTCTTACGCTGCCTGGGGGCTTTACTGGGGCTAACTAATAGAAGGCGTATTTACAAAATACCGTCTCAGTTCATCCTATTTCATCAGGAGCCAAAACAAACACGCCTGCTACCTACTGTACTGGACCTTTGCACAATCCAGAGGATGGGCTATAGTATCTACTCGGACACTACAGTGGCAGTGTGTTGAATCAGTAGCAGGTTAAGATGTCGTGACCTGCTAGGCTTGGTTGATTTTGTATTGTCGCCTTAGCCTCTGGCTCTTGATAACCATTATTGCCATTGAACCTAGAAGCTTGTTGAAGTGCATTTTTATGTATCACGTATAAAGCATATAATTGATGTGAGTGCAATTAGTTGGGACATGATGCTGCTGCATGTCTTCCCATTCTTGACCTGAAGTTTTGGCTTCTGGCAGATCTCTAATTTTTTAGATGGCTTTGCATTCTGATATGTGTCAGGTACTTGTCATGCTTACAAGAGTGCTGTATATCGTGAGACCATTATTATGTGTGTGAATTAACATACATGCCGAAATAACCTAACAACTTGTAATTACTTGATGATATATTGAGCTGCATTTTTTATCTACAATACGTGTGCTTGTGTATGAATATATATATATATTTGGTGCTTAAGCTTATTATCATGTGTTTTGCAGGGTGCCTAAAAACTCTCTTGCCAAGCTTTCTAGATCGGAAATTCTGAAAGAGCTGCAAACTGTTCAAAATCAATTTTTGGAGCAAATGATCCTCCCAAATGTTGTGGGAAGTGAGGATATTGGATTTCCTTTTGATCAGAATTCCATTGAATTCAGTCGACGTGTCAAGCAAGCACTTGCAGATTCAAGAGAAATGCAGAAGAATTTGGAGGCTAATATTAGAAAAAGAATGAAAAAACTGGGCGACGAGAAACGTGTTATTTTGAACAGCCCAGTTGATGAGATTGTGAAGGGTTTTCCAGAAGTTGAAATGAAGTGGATGTTTGGAGCTAAGGAGGTTGTGGCTCCAAAGGCTGCTCGTGCCCATTTGTTTCATGGATGGAAAAAGTGGCGGGATGAAGCTAAGAGAGATCTTAAAACGAAACTGTTAAAAGATGTGGAACTTGGTAAAAAGTATGTTGCTGAGAGACAGGTAAGTATTTCCAAAAAAACAAGTATTGGTACTTGATATTTTAATTTAAAGATCTTTTACTATTAAAAATTGCGGAATGATAATGGTATCAATATCAAGCAACCTCGCACTTCTTAAGAAAATTCCACAATCCCTTTGACAATTAAGTTTGTTATTTTGTAGTTGTGAGGGCTTCCAATTCTAGCATACATTTGTTATAACAATAGGGTCCTTGCTACTTTTTATTAGTTCTAATAAGAGTAATCATGGAAATTTGGGTGCACAATCTTCTGATGTTAGGAAGGGTCCCACTTAGTGACAGCATAAAATAAGCACAGGGGATAGGTGAGTCTGGGGCTAAGGGGTTTTATATTTTAGGCTTTTAACTTCCCACAAAACCAAATGTGGTGTGATTGTGTTTGTTTTATTTCAATATCGTGAAACAAGAGCTCAAATACCATGTTAAGTCATCAACTCATACAAACTTACACCTTTAGACAAGTTACTATCATAAATTCTTAATCTGACTGTTAAATCACCCATACCTTCTGTACCAGTTACTTTTTGTACTTTAATATAAAAGTCTTAATGTTTACAATTTCTTATTTATTTGTGCATTAGTTTTTTTTCTTGGTTTATACTTGTATTGATGTGTGTTTTATGCAACACTTTCCTTTTTTTTGTTCTTATGTTGTGTGTTATCGTCTTAAGGTAGTAGTTAGTACGTTCACAGTTCACACCACCATTTGGTTTCTGGTATATGACCTGTATCCTCTATGGACCATCCTATAAATAAAGCATTCATGGTTTATAAAAAATTCATCTTCGAGTTTGTTTGCATATGGAAGTGAACGCAATTGACTATGGTAAATGACACATTAATTTCTTATTGTAGGAAAGAATCCTTTTGGAACGTGATAGAGTCTTGTCAAAGACTTGGTATAATGAAGAAAGAAATAGGTGGGAGATGGAACCTATAGCTGTTCCTTATGCCGTGTCCAGGAAACTAGTAGAGAATGCGACGATCAGACATGACTGGGCTGCAATGTATGTCACACTGAAGGGAGATGACAAGGAGTATTTTGTTGACGTTAAGGTAAATCTATGATTAATATTTTGTTTATGCATCATTTCTCATGCATCATAACCTTCTCCTTTTTCTATGTCCTCTTTTTTTGGACGAACTTTCTCTTTATATTGCACACTTTTCACAAGCCCACATCTTCATGGAAACAACTGCCCTATACTCCTTGGGGTAGAGGTCAGATATGCATACATCCCATCCCCCCACCCCGGGTTGGATATACTGGGCTCTTTTGGTTTGGTTTTGTTTATTATGCATCATTTCTCATGCATAGATTCATCTTTAATTCTGATTGAAAATGCTTATATCAGGAATTTGATACGCTGTTTGAAGATTTTGGAGGAGTTGACGGGTTGTATCTGAAGATGCTTGCGTCAAATGTTCCAGTTTCTGTTAGGTTGATGTGGATCCCTTTCTCAGAGTTAGACATTGACCAACAGTTCCTCTTTCCAATTCGGGTCTTTCATCAGTTGTTAGTTGGGTTATCGAATACTAGATATGTAACGACTACTGTTGGCCAGATCTGTGATTCATTCGTGAATATAAACAAAGACATTTTGGTGCTAATCATTTGTCGTCTTCTGGAGTTTGTCATTCCTTCACGGGTAATTTCCAAATAGTTCTCACATCCTGTTTAATAGAGGATTCGTATTTGTTCATGTCCGTATAACATCTTTCACAAATTCATATAATTCGACATTTAATTAAGTTTATGATGCACTGTGGTGATATGATTTTTGTAACAGGCAAAGAAGCAATTGGCTAAGACTGCAGCCATGGATCAGTATCTGAATTGGAAGTCAGAGGCAGATAATAGTATTAAAGTTAAAATTGAAGAATCGGAGTTCAATTGGTATTTTGTGTTTGTAGTTAGGGCCATTATATATGGATATGTTGTATACAATATATTCCATTTTATGAAGAGAAAGATAAAGAAGCTTCCTACAGTTATTAGGCCTAAACGCAGAGATCCAAACATGAGGAAGCTACAAAAGCTGGTATGGTTCATTCTTCTAGTTGTTTTCCACGTACAACTATGCTATTTCATTTTAACAAATGCCTTTCAAACTACATGCTCAATAATTTTCTGTCTTGCACCAAATAATTTCCTTATTCTAAAATTACGCCCTTCCTTTTGTTATATGCACTAGTTTCTAATAGAATTTGCATTGCTGTTACTCATGTGATGTTTAGTTGTTTACTTGTGTGAAGTGAGCTTAGAGTCCATGTGTGTGAGAAAAATGTTATAATGGATCAGTCGAAGGTTAGGCATTGTAAATGCATGTCATTTTCCCCCTTAAGGAGTTATTTAGCTTTCGGATCATTGTATTTCGCTTCTTTGATGCATACAAAACATAGTTATTTTTTTAAATGCAAAAAAATAAGAATAAAAAATAACGAGTTACACTTGCAAGAATGAGATGTTTTAGAAAAGTTTGTCAAGTATAATGTTTTTTTTTTCTTTTCTCTTTGTTTTTGCATCATGCCTTTCCACAAACTTGTTGATAAACTCCTCCTTGCAAGCTTTAGTGTCATCTTTGGTATTTTCCTAGTAATGTTGGTTTGTTCGCAACAAAAAAATGTACTGGTTCAAAAAGGCATTCTTAAAGCAGTATTTTTGAGTATTTTCAATTTAGATGAACTCAGTTTTATTACCTTGTCAGTTATGCATTACTCAAAGCACCCAAATTATTTCAGTGAAAATTTACTTCTTAGCAGGTGGTTGGTTCATGTAACTTAACTTTGTGACTAATTCTAAAATGATAATATGACATTCCATTTCATACTCCTGCTAAAAAGTTGGCAGAAGAAGACTTTTATGGTGACTTCTTTGCAGTTTTTCATGACAAGTCATCTTGGATGGAACTGGTGGGTCAGTTGGCAGCTACAGGGATTTCAAACTCCAAAGTAATATATGGCCCACTTGATACAAAAAGCAAAAAAAAGGAAAAATGAATGAATTGCAAAATTGTAAACAAATATCAATTTTGGGTGCTAAACCTTTACATGACATGTAATTTGACATTTGGTCCAATTTTAGACGCCTAGCTAAACTATATATATAGTAAATCACCCCAAGTCAAAACTCAAACATGCTCTTAAGGCTTAAATCTTGGGCATTGAAGTGTAAAGTTCTATGTGATTTTAAATTTTAACTTTGTGAGTAGTGTTTGCTCTACTTGGTGCAATGACAGTGGGTTTGCGTTTACTGTTCTGTCATCACTAAGGCAACCCATAGTCCCTTCGTTAAACGCCTCATTGGAGTCCCTTTTAGAATTGGATTTGCTTTCCATTTTGATGACAAACATATTAATACAATCATGAAAGGAAGGTTTATGGTGAACAAACTTTTTTTACTTTAGCAGGAGGTATTGTTGTTATGAAACTCATTTTTCAAAGCTTTTTCTTCACCCTGTCTTTATGATGTTTATGATGTTCTGCAGAAATCTCTTTTCTGGACTCGGTTGCAGCGGGCAATAGCTAGGAAGAGGGAAGGTGTTGATCCTATCACCTATGCTTTTGATAAGATGAAGGTTCATACTTGAACTCAGAACACATGACACTTTCTTTCTTCTTAAATGTTCTTTCTTAGAGTAACTTGCTAGATCCATGCCTGTCTAATTCTTTAGAGGGTGAAAAATCCGCCTATACGTTTGAAAGACTTTGCAAGCGTTGAGTTCATGAAGGAAGAAATTAATGAAGTTGTGGCATTTCTACAAAACCCTCGTGCCTTCCAAGAAATGGGTGCTCGTGCCCCTCGGGTATGTTCTTTTCTAAAGCATCACAGAGACCTCTACCTTTCCCAAACATGATCACATTCACATATAATATGGGGTTTTTGTTGGAATCTGTTGATCCACTTTCTGTTATTCATATATAAGTTAAGAGTTTGTTCTTTGCTCTATTGCTTGCTTCTCATTGATGCATTTCAGTTGGTTTATAATAATACATTTGTACAAGACGAGTGCCATTGGTTATTCTTAGGTCCTGTTTGGTTTGTAGGATTGGCATGGGTTTGAAGGGATTTGTAATTAAATTCCAATCCAGTCCCATGTTTGGTTTGAAGGATTTCATGGATTTGAAATCCCAGGATTTCATTGAAATCCACAAACATAGGATTTTGAAATCTCATGTGGGTGGTTGGTATTTCATGGGATTTCGTAGGATTTGTGTATAATAATGTTTTAAAATATGTTAATATTGTAATAATCAATTAAGAAAAAGGTAATTTAGTTATTTTTATAATTATTTATAATTTGTTTTTATAAATTATTTATAAATAATGGAATTATGTTCCAATCCAAATCCTACAAACCAAATACACCAAAGATTCCAAATTCTTCCAAATCCAAATCCCTCCAATTCCAAATCCTTCCACGAAATCTAAATCCCTTAAAACCATTCCATCAAACCAAACGCCTCCTTATAGTTTGTCCTCCGGTTAACTAATTATCATGTAATTCAAGCTTCACACCTTCGATATAACTTTCCATGCTGAAAATAGTATATACACTGCCTACTGACATGTTGAATGTCCTCCGATTGCAGGGAGTTCTGATTGTAGGTGAGAGGGGAACGGGTAAGACTGCACTGGCTATGGCTATAGCTGCAGAGGCTAAGGTTCCACTTGTTGAGGTGAAGGCCCAACAATTGGAGGCTGGTTTATGGGTTGGCCAGAGTGCATCCAATGTTAGAGAACTGTTCCAGACGGCCCGAGAACTGGTTATACTCTCTGATATCATACTTTTATGTCCATTCTTTATTTAATGCGTCTATGAATATTGGAAAAGTGAAGGGACCAGAAGACTACTAACAAAAATATATGATGTACATGTATGGACTGCATCATACAAAGTCGCATCTTGTTTTGTTCTAGTATTTAAGTTATGCACATTACACAGCTGGTCAGACAGGTTAAATATGCGTCAAATGGGTATGTCAGGGAAGTAACAAAGGATCAATATCTCCTGCTTCAAGTTCTGCTGAACCCAGGGGTGATGGATTTGAGATGTTGAGTACTATGCTTGCTGCTGCTTCTTCACCCGAGCTTCAGAAAGGAGAACGCCTCTACTTGCTTCTCAACCAACTCAAGGTGATTTTGTTATTATTTATCATAGTTGTTTCATCTAATTGTTGCTAAAACCTGAATATGGAAAAGAAAATTAGACTTCATTCTTGAAGTATATAATATTTGTATACTCGCGACAAATACTCCCACACACTCCTCACTTTGGTGAGGTTTGAACCCTTGATCTCTTTTTTTTTGGGGGGGCCTTGGGGATCTACTAGTATCCCAAATACCTTTGGACCCAATGAACCTTTGGTAATTCTTGCTTTGACCGAGATGTTTGATTTCATAATTTTGCCTAAACTACTAGTTAAGTAGTCTTAATTGGTACTTTAGGCAGAATTATGAAAGCAAACATCTTGGTTAAAGCAAGAATTATGAAAGCAAACATCTTGGTTAAAGGTTCAATGGATCCAAAGGTATTTGGGACACTGGTTGAGGCCCCCTCCCAAAGAGGTCAAGGGTCCAAACCTCACCAAAAGTGAGGAGTGTGTGTGAGTATATGTTGCGAGTATACAAATATTATATACTTAAAAATGAAGTCCATTTTTTTTCCATATTCATGGTTTAGAAACAATTAGACGAAACAATATGATAAATAATAGCAAAGTGACCTTGAGTCGGTTGACAAGCGGGTAGAGGTGTTCTCCTAGAATCTGTTTCTGAATCTCGGGAGAAGCAACAACAAACATAGTACTCAACATCTCAGATCCATCACCCCTGGGTCCAACAATACTTGAAGTAGGATATATTGATCCTTTATCACTTCCCTGGACATACCCATTTTGGCGCATGCCTAACCTCTCCTCCCCACTGTGTAATGTGCATAACTTAAGTACTAGAACAAAACAAGATGCGACTTTGTATGCTGCAATCCAATGTGTTGAGCCTTTCTACCAAACTACTTGGTTAGGCTTACCAAGAAACCAAATAGAAATATAAACGGCAACCGACTAAGGTTATAAGACATGAATGACATCCTTCCATGGACTTCTATCAAAAGCTATTTCTTTTGGTATATTCCACTTTCTTCACCACGCCAACAATGTTTGTTTGACCTTTACCTCTCATAACTACCTCCTCTAGGTACAAGCCTATTCTAATCAGTGCATTCATAGGTAAGCATAGCTGCCTCAATTTCTCCTCAAATGGTGCCACTGCAACCTTCTCCTGTTATATCATTATTTACAATTCTGTTTCTGAATGTGAGGCCACACATCTACATCAGCAAAATTTTATCACGTTTATTTTGTTTACGTATGTTTTCTAACATGTTACCCTGTAAATTAGTATCATATCTCTCTGCCTTCTTATTGTAGGTGTTTCAGTTTGAGAACAAAGTTTGCCAAATTGGAGATCCTTAAATGTTATAGACTAAAAGTATAGACCACCTTCTTATGTTTCTGATTGCAACGATTACTGAGCAATACGAATTCATTATAGGCGCCTGTGATCATATTTGTGGAGGACTTCGACCTCTTTGCTGGTGTTCGAGGGAAGTTTATACATACTAAAAAACAGGATCACGAGGCTTTTATCAATCAACTACTTGTGGAACTTGATGGGTAACTCTCTTATCTCTTCATATCAGTTGGTTTAGTAAAGCAGTAAACTGATGAATACATGGTTTAATATATGTTTTTGTGCTGCTCCTGTGTTTTTTCCTGTTACACACATTTGTTATCTTTAATACCTAACTATTTTCTGAAGTTTTATCTTCCATTCAAGAATTCTTCCCTGAGTATCCTGATGGCTTGGTGACAAATTTTTATGAAAATGGGTATCTAACATGCACACAAAGTACTTCCATAGTTGTTTGACAAATAACAACTAAAGCTGCTATTGGTTTTTCTTTTTGGAAAGAAAGTTACTTGATTACTAAATTGACTATTTTTTTCAAGATAAAATACAGGATTCCTTTTGTGTAGTTATTTCCCTCCATTTCTTCTGGATCCCATCTCTACTAATCTTCGCATTATAGAAACGGGACCCACAAAATAAAAAAGAGAAATGAAATGAAATAGCCGAGACAATTTCTCTTAAGCCCAGAATCATATAGGTAGGCATTTTTTTTACTATGGACTAACACTTGAGATGATCATCCCACTTTATTGCCGCTAGTGCATCTACTATATCACTATCATGGCATTCTTTGTGGAAATTGTTGAGCATTAGTGAAGTGACTTCTTTCATAAAAGCAGCGATTCTTCTAAAAACATGTATCATTTTGAGAAGGGAGTATGCCTGGGTCTTGTTTCAGGGTTCTACCGCTGTAGTAAACAGTCAATATATCTGTAAAAAGAACAAAAATCTGAAAACCTTGAAAGTCAAATATAAATATCCCTCTTGTTCTAACATAGTGGAAACACATTTGAAGAATCACATATATGTTACCATACATCCCTCGAAACACTACTCTAAATGGTAAGGTTGGTACTCAATATAAATGCAATGAGTAGCACAAAATAGGACTTGCTCAAAAGAAAAAAAAGGTCGGAAGACGTGAAGAGATATGTTAATGTTTCATGCATCGTGTAGATGTACACATATTTATATAATAAACATACTGTATTTCAACTTCTCTAAAATTAGTCGTGCATCTTTGAAATGCGTAGAGACTAAGAAGATGTACACAAAACACATGCCATTTGCTCCATAACGGATATCTTAGTATCCATGGCACCTGCAAGAGGCGTCTAGTAAAAAACATATGGATGTGGCTGTAGTAAGAAGTAGAGAAAATCAGATTCATAAAGCCCTTGTTTGGGGTGCATGTCCATGGTTTCTATGAGTATCACTAATTTTTAGTTTTTACATGTCTTAGATGATACCCGAGAAGTACCTGAGTTTCATTGCATGGTATAATCGTGGTACTTTAATGTCAAATAATTGGTTCTACTGTTCCAAGTTACATAAATATCACTTTCTAAAGGCGTTCGACAATATCATGTGATTATGTGTGCATATGTATGTAAATATTGAACCATATATCTACATGTGTACTTAGCTATCTATCTATTTATATATAGTATACGTGCAAATTGATCTATAAGAATATTGTAACTCTATATTATATGTAGATGCCATTTATCAATAATATTTCTGCTAGGAAAGTACATGTTTCCCGAGTTCGATATCCTCCTTTCTCTATTGAGCTGTCCCTACTTTCAGTGTCCATACTGATAATGGATTTACCCTAAATTGTATATTCAGAAGATGACGCCTGTCGACTTTGAATGTTTTTGTAAATTACTTCTGGCATTATGCCCCTGAATCAAGCTAGATAGAGCAACACTGCCAATATATAATAGGACAAATAAATTTTTAACTCTCTAATCTCCATATTGATTGGAAGTGACATTTATTTTATTAGGACATAGGGGATGATAGTGCTTGCTAAAAATGGGTTGGATTGATGTGTGGATTTGGAAGTATGTATAAAATCTAAGTGTTTGTTTCAACATAAACGAAGTTGCAATTTTACTTCAACTAGTTACTTTTTTGAAATATTGTTGGAATAATTGTCACATTACAGGAGAAAAAATTATCTTCAACTTAGAATGCCTTGTATCATATCTTAGTAAATCGAATGGGTAATTGTAGTATCAAGGTCTTAATTATATGTAATCTGGTAAGGTCGATTTATAGTGTGGTGAGGTTGTCCCTTTTTCATATCCAATTGAGCACTTATTTTGTCAATTCTTGCTAGCCTACCTATCATTTTGAGAGCTAATTGCGAACTGTGTTGCTGGTAATCAGACTAACTATGGCCACTGCTAACAAAAGAACTTGGAAATTTTACATTTTTCCTTGCTTTACACATCAAGAGAGGAAAAAGTACATTTGTTAGCATCTTTTTTGCCCTCTCTTAGAAGTTAAATTATTGCCTCTCTACCCTTTGGCGTAACGGTAAGGTCTGTGTACATTTTCCCCATCCTAGACCCTACCTTTGGATGTTTGGTTTGTTTTAGAAGTTAAATTGTCATGTCACTCTTTCATGCAACACCAATCCTTCATGCAGGTTTGAGAAACAGGATGGGGTTGTTTTGATGGCTACAACTCGAAATCTCAAACAAATTGACGAGGCTTTACAGCGTCCTGGTCGGATGGACAGAATATTCCATCTTCAGCGACCAACACAAATCGAAAGGGAGAGAATACTTCAGATTGCTGCAAAAGAAACTATGGATCCTGAGCTTATTGATTTTGTTGATTGGCAGAAGGTAAGAGCTTGCATTCCGTGATTTCATTGTTCCTGCTGTTTCACACTACTTCAAACGTCGGTGGTATTTTTTCAATTAAGTTTGTTTACAAGCCTAAGTTTTTGAGCCCTTTTTGAACCTGGTTCGGTAGCACATTGCACAACATATAGAGACCAATTTAAATCAAGAAAACTTCTAAAGCCAGTGTGATTCAACATATGGAGACCAATTTAAATCCTGATGACCTATTTGAACCATATAGAGACAATCGTCTAGTTCTAAGGTGAGAAAGATAAACTGTCAGCTACATCATTATCCTGCTGATTTCTTCATGCTTAACATGTTATTATATGACGTATATCCAATGCTGGGTTACTGTGGATATTACTTTACCTTATTTCTTTGGAACCCGAGTAAAAAATCCTTACCAGTTCTGTCATTAAGTTAGCCTTGTCCAGAGGCAGATTTTTCTCTAGTGGTGGCACAAAATAATTAACGTAATATAAAATAAAACAGAAACTAATTGGAAAATAAAATAAATATAATAAAATTAGTTATAGTTACCAAATACAGTACAAAACACTAAGAAGTCAATTCCATTTCCAACAACTTACAGTTGGGGCATTTGTGTTCCTCATTGATAACCGGTGGTGATCTTTGACTAAAGCCTGCTATGCTGCCAAGTCCCTAATTTTGGAGTATCTCAGTCTATACTGTTGCTGATTTTTGTATATGATCTCTCTTCTTGGAGCACCTGAGACTGTAGACTACCTATTTAAATAAGTAGTGTTGGAAGCATACATAAGTTGACCAACTACACTTACAAAAGGCAGTATTTGAAGATTTAACTATCAAGTAATTAAACTTAAGAATTATTATTTGGATCATTAATAGGCTCTCCATCCCAGGCAACAATGTGCTGTTTTGAATCACAGACGAGTCTGCAAATTTGCATCCCCATAATCCACTCTTAGATATCCATGATATGTTTGTTCTTTGGCAAATATGATCCTTACTTATTTTTTGATAGTGTGACATCTAAATCCCCAACAATATCCATGTTTTTTCAATATTTGTAACCTGGCATCATGTCCTAATACCTTTTTGGATGGCTATGCCATGAGTGTGAAGATCACCAAACCCTAAACCATGAGTTTTTGAAGATAACCAAACCCTAAACCATGAGTATGAAGATCACCATAATGGTTCTCACTTGTGAAGCAATAGGGACCAAGGTTCAGGAGGCTTGATGACATAAAGACCTTTCAACTCAACAAACCTAAGAATTCTCTTCAATCAAAAAGCATGATGGATCTGTGTGTGTGTGTGTATATATATATATATCCTCAATAAAGACATTAACATCCTCCTCAAGCCGGCGGTCTTCATGGAAATAGCCTCTCTACTCTCCAGGGTAGAGGACAGGCCCACCCATATCCCAGTCCTCTAGACCCCACCTCCAGGTGGGATATACTGCTTTGCTTATACGGAAGGCTTCAATATTAGGTCTCTTCATATGATATTTAGTTGTATACTTGAATAGGCTTTTGCATGTTAAAGGTGGTTTATGTAGTTGCCAGTTATTGTATCATTTATTCCTTAGCTTTCTTTAATAATGGCGAGAGAGTGAAGCTAAAGTTGATGTTTTTGACAAATTTTTTTATTTTTATTTTTCTCATACCTTATTACCTTTTGTGGGCAGGTGGCTGAAAAAACGTCTCTTCTACGTCCTGTAGAACTCAAACTTGTTCCTGTGGCCTTGGAAGGTAGTGCCTTTAGGACTAAATATCTTGACACAGATGAACTCTTGAGCTATACTAGCTGGTTTGCGGTAAGAAATAGTTTCTCATTCACATTCAATTCTCCCTACAATTCACTACAGCATAAGTTATATATGGATATTTGTTTTTCGGATACAGAATTGTTATGTTCCTTTTACTATCTGAAAAATCAGACCCATCAACTCAAGCGCAGTTCAAGTAGGTTTTGCGTTCAAAAGTCGAAACCTGTTTCTTCTAGCTGTATGCTAAGCCTTGTTCTTTTTCTTGTTTGATGGCTAAAGTCTTACTTGTGATTTTGATTGCTTTACTTCACTTCTTAAATGTACCAGAGCCTAGGTATTCACTATTGCATCAAAGCTTATATTTCTCTTTGCTTGTTTTAATGTAGCAAGCCAAATTGTTGGATCCCTATAATTATTAATTTAATGCTGCCTCAGGGCTTTAGGAACGATTAGGTGTTAAAAAAATGAATTCAGATCCCTTCAATACATGGTATATTTCAGTGTGTAAGGAAGAGAGAAAGTGAGCAAATTGTGTTTTTGAGATGGATTCATTACTAAAGGATCTAAAGAACATAAATAAATGATTGGATGATGAATATTGCTGATAGTGACATATTGAATATTTCGGTTTCAAGCTATTGTGTCCATACTTTTCAAAAATTCTCTTCATGCTGATTTTGCAGACTTTCAGCAATAGCATACCCACATGGTTGAGGAAGACAAAACTTGCAAAGACGATGGGCAAAATGCTGGTTAATCATCTCGGCTTGACATTGACCAGAGAGGATTTGCAAAATGTGGTTGACTTAATGGAGCCCTATGGTCAGATAACAAATGGGATTGAATATCTAAACCCTCCTCTTGATGTAAGTATATTGCTAGTTCTTTTAATTAAATAAATAATTAGTTTAAATATTGTTATATGGATTTCTTTTTTCTCCTGCCATCAGTTTCCTTCAGAAAAAAAAGCTTCCCTTACCTGGCACTTCTTGGTTAGCTTTCTCAAAATTAATTATTCGTTTCTTTTTGAGTGTCTTAGTTTCAAATGGATACCACTTTGTGTCCCTCATTTTTGCTGCTGTAGTTTACTCTTTCACTGCTGAAAGATATATCAGAAACTTAAAAATAAGGACCAGATTCCAATTTGCTAGTTCATAATTATCATAAATCTTTCCATGGTGAACTCATCAAAATTACTGACAGTGTAAATGTTGCACATGCTGGCTAGTGGCTGCAATCATAACATAAGGAATATGGTTTAATGCTTTAGATTTTCCTGGAATAAGGAAGTACCACTGGTTCATTGTTTATCCTTTTAATGGTATTTAGCTCAATTGAAATTTCAAATTTTGATACTTATGCTTTTCAATTTCTCGTAAATACCAAGCCTCTCTTGGTACTTAGCATCTGCTTGTCTCATATTACTCCTCATGACATAATAGTGGACGAGGGAGACGAAGCTTCCGCATGCCATTTGGGTTGCTGGTCGTGGACTTATTGCTGCTCTTCTACCAAACTATGATGTGGTTGATAACTTATGGCTAGAGCCTTTGTCTTGGGAGGTATGTATTTTTTAGTAGTTCTTGTATTCATATTCGTGTTTAGATTCCATATCTTGTTATCAACTTTAGCACATTATCTAAATACATTGGTAAACTAAGGTAAAATCTTACCACTTCTTATAGTATTTCCTACAATTAATCATTACCGAAAAGGGGTGGGCCTTAAAGCAATCTTTGTGACTGGAAAATCACATCTTGTCACTGGAACAACCTGCTTGCGAAATACGAGGGAAAGCCAGTGTACAAGAACTTCCTCCCCAACCCTCATAAAGCTGAGGAGCCTGGTTCATAGGGGTTGCGTTTATTGATGGCCTTCGGTAATGTTTGTGGGAAATGTGAAGAATTTTTCTTGATAACTTTTATGTATGTGATACATTATATGGGCCAGTAGGCTGAGGTATATAATTACCACATCGAACCATGTCCAACACTTCGTATGTGGGAGGATGGATCTAAGTCAGGCCTAACTTGCTATATATGAAGTCAGCCTTCATAGGAGGCTTTGTCAGAATGTCAAAAAGTTCTATCTGATCCTTCATTGGCTTTGGCTGATAATTGGACTCTGATATTCTAAGAAGCAACATACTGCTTCTTGGTCTCTTAAAATACAAGGGATTACTATGTACAGACAGACATACCTATTTGTTGCCATATTAACATTCAAGAACCCCTTTATCTTGTCTACTTGCTTGTCTAGACTCCTCAAACTTTCCAATATTCACATTCATAATAAAACTACCTCTCTAAAATGACCCTTTAAGATTTAAAAACAACCTGGCTGTTAGAGTAGGTTATACACTAATGGTATAGGTGATGCCCGGTCAAGAGACTGAAATCCCAACAAACTTCATATGTTTTTCTGGGTGATTCAATACTTTCCCATCTTTAGACTTTAAGTTGCTATTCACTGTTTTCATGATTTGATAAGCTGATATCCCAGTAACCTACCCTCATAAAGCAAAGCCCAAAACATCTGGTGGCAGATGAGAGTCCCTTCTCGAGACTGAGAAATCTCAATTCCTATAAAGCGATAAGAGCTGGAAAACAAATTCCAGGAGAAAGTAAAGAAATAGATCAAACTCCTGTCTTTCTGATAGGACCCAAAGCGAATTATATTGATTAAATAACCAAAAACTAACAATACCGTAAAATACTAAAGAAATATTATTAATTTTCCTCCGTCTATGGAATCATACGACAATAAGGAAACTATGAAATATTAATTATTTAATCGATATAATTCTCTTTAGGTCCTATCAGAAAGCACATGAGTTCGATCTATTTCTTTTACTGTTTCCATGCACATTGAAGACAGTGTAATGGTTGCATCTCTTCGACATAACGAAGGCCTGTCTGAACAGTGCAAACAAGCTCTGGGACCACTTTCAGACCACACAAATACCTTTGTAATGAATCTGATGCCTCATGCTAAACAGCACAAAATGCTTATAAGGAGGAAGAGATACTGAAACTCAAGTTTCCTTTTGTTTGTCAACAATTATGGCAGTAATAATCTGGTCCTGGCAAGATGTCAGATTGGGCAAGATGTCAGATTGGTTAAGATGTCAGATTGGTTTTACACTTAAAAATGACAATACTTCTCAAGTTTATGCACCACCTTGTTGAAGTTGAACCGTTTGCCAGTGTTATACGAGGATTTGTTAGTAAATCCTTTGCTTGCAGGGAATTGGGTGTACAAAGATCACAAAGGCTAAAACGGAAGGTTCGATGATCGGAAATGTTGAATCTAGATCGTACCTTGAAAAGAAGCTTGTATTCTGCTTCGGCTCCTATGTTGCATCCCAGATTTTGCTTCCGTTTGGAGAAGAAAATATTCTTTCTATGTCTGAATTGAAGCAGGCACAGGAGGTAGCATCACAACGAAATTATGCCTTTTGCACCTTCTCTCTTGTTATTTTTGTCGATACATAGCTTGACAATGTGCTCCTTAAAAACAGATATCTACAAGAATGGTGATTCAATATGGGTGGGGACCTGATAACAGTCCAACAGTTTATCATCATGGCAATGCGGTATTGGCTTGATCCTACTTACTATATTTGCACCAACTTTTGAACCAGCAGGAAATAAGTTGCACGTACGTCTTAGTTATGCCGTATGATTTTTAGAGCAAAACAACAAACCTCTTAAAAGGGTATGTTATGGATTTAAAAGGCCATCCAATGGATCACATATGTTCTCTAATGATAGGATGTGATTTTTCATGCTGTATATACGATCTATACTTGTTCTGACTGTGAAATCAGATCAAGTCATACCTTGACTATTCATGGGTGAATTAGCTATATTCAGAAGATGTTGATACACTGATGTTTTATGCTTTTGTTCATATGCCCAGGTGACTGCTTTAAGCATGGGAAACAATCATGAGTATGAGATGGCAGCTAAAGTTGAAAAGGTATGCAGAAACTTTGTTTCTGTGTCTTTGTGCTGAATGGTAATTAAGTAGCGTTCTAGAAATCATTGTGCGTAGCTAGGCGGTTGGGTGGCTTTTTTTGTGCTTAATAACCTAAGAGAGGATTAATCTGTGATGCATAAACTGCTCATTTTAATCTATGAAGTTAATGATACTATATTATTTCGAGGTAGTTACTTTTCTTTATGACTTGTATCATTGTCCCGTTTATATGATTACTCATAAATGATGGGAAGTATATTTTCCTCCAACTTGTGAAAAGTTGATTGATGAGCACAAATTGAGAAGAGTTGGTTGATTTAATTAAATGATGGGTTGTGCTGTTTTGTGCAGATTTATGATTTAGCTTATGAAAAAGCAAAATTGATTCTTTGGAGTAACCGTAATGTTCTTGAGAAGATCGTTGAGGAATTGCTCGAGTATGAGATCTTGACAGGGAAGGTAAAATAGTTTCTACTTGATCTGTATATATGTAAAGGCTAATATCATTTATCTCTAGAAATCTATTAATACACATAACCTTTATACCTCTAAAAAAGAATGTGTATCTACAGTTTGATTCATCTATTATCTTTTTAGTATGAATTTAATTAATCCAATGAATTATAATCACACCTATATGAAATGGTAATACCAGGTGGTATTCTAGTTTACTTTTTATGTCATTGGACTGTCACTTTAGTTGGATGTCCTCATAGGGATAGAATCACACACATTGATCTGCTTACAAGCTCAGTGGAGTATTTTAAGAGTATAATTTCTGTTGAGGATTCATTCTGGAGGAGCCCAATCATTTTTTGGTTGGAAGTTTTCCAGATTCTTATAGCTTGTCTGTTTCAGCAATGAACATAAAATGCTCGACTTGATAATAAATTACTTTGACTTGCTAGAAGATTGCTTGAATGCTATAATTGTTAAAGCTGTTTAATATTCCTTTCTTCCCGGAGATTTGCAGTTTTTGACCCGGCACACATATTAATCAAACTCATTGACTTAAAGTAAAATACCCAAATACCATTTGCATTACTTATCCTACATTTGAGCAAGTCCTGGTGGCAGACAGTAAATTTAAAATCTTTTTCCAATTAAAAAGGTTGCAATTAAGATTTATATTTCAATTTGATCATAGGAGAACTAAAAAGAAATTTATTGAATTAAATATCAAGGGGTGTTTGGATGTGCTTTTGAAAGTCATTATGTGAGGTAAAATAATCAACATCAGCAGATCAGATGTATTAGAACGGACGTAGGATATCGTGTTTGGATGTGTTTTTGCTGCTTAAAGTTGTAATAATCAAATGCTTGTTTAAGTGTTTGTCAAATTCTAATTATTTAAGGAACTAACAAATTAAATGACTAAAAAGAACATTCTCGTGAGAAAAGAAGGTGGTCTTGTTGAATGAGAGTAAAATCTCTCAAATTAGGTTACAAGATGGGTTAAATAGGTTTTCTTGTTTTACCCTTGATAATCAGTTTTGTTATAGCTGGTATGAAACTGATCATTGAACCCTTAAATGATCAGTTGATCAGAAGCAGCATCTGTTTATCCATACATTAAAACGCACATCCAAACACCCCCTAAAGAACGATTATAAGTGCATTATGTACTGATATTTAAACAATAAAGAAAAATCAAATAGGAGGGAATAAACCAAAACGGTAAAAAAGTGAAATAGAAAGAAAACAAAGACAAAGGAAAAGTAAGAAGCAAGGGAGTACCGTGTCAAAAACCATACGAAACCTGCATTGGTAAAACTTACCAGTATGGATAGATAAACAAAAGACTTATATTTGAATGCACGTGGCTGAACCATTCAGTGGCTCGTTAAGATCTAGACAAACAGCCTGTTGAACAACCCTATTACTCATTAGGAGATGTTCAAATCAATGATAGAAGATAAAAGTGGTGTTCTGTTATTAATTGTTAACCAAAATGGTAATCTAATAGAGCTTTCTTCAATTTTATTTCCTTTTCTCATTGCATTTGAACAGTTCGACCTGATATTGTGGCAAGTAATGTGTTCTGTATACATGATTAATTGTCATTTCAGGATCTTGAACGAATCATATCGGCAAATGGTGGAATCCGAGAGAAGGAGCCATTTTACCTTGCAAAATTCCATAACGAAGAGGTACAATGATCTAAGAATCTGGAACAACTCTAGTTAGATACCACTGTACATAAGTAACACTTTTGCCACAGATTTCTGTCGGTAATTTGGTCCATCTGTAGTTACTTCCCTTTTTAGGATATCCTGTATTCTATAGTTTTTCTATGGCCATCCTTGAGAAGTGATTGTTTCCCTTAAAAAGCAATGACATATTTCCGGATATTAATCATTCTGTTTAGGCCCACCACTCTTTAAGAATCCATCATTGGGGTAGAGGTCATGCCTCTTAGCATCTTACCTTCCCCAAACCCCACCCCCAAGTTGGATATAATGAGTTAGCTTAGTTTGGTTACTCTAAGAATCCACAGGATAAGAGAGTAATTAACTTTGTAGGTGAAGGATCGTGTGAGAGAAAGAGTTAAGATGAGAAGCATAAGAAGGGATATGAACCCTTGATCACTTTTAATCTCACACCCACCCATGAATTGCGCTCCTTGCGAGAATTGATCCGGTACATCTCACTAGTGTTGATCTTCAATTAAGATTGATCCAAGGGTCCAGATCCCGTGTAACGCTTCTCACCATTACTTCTCTTCTCACCGGAACCCAACCCTAAGTTCGTACATCTCAAAAAAGAAGTCCAGTTTTTCAAAATCGAACCAACCTTGTATTCAAACTTAACAATTTCTTTAATAGTTTTTATAGTTCTAATGTATTTATCAATCTTTTTGACGAAGAAGAAAAAATCCATCAACTTTATTGTAAAAGAGAAGTCAAATATGGTGCCACTTGTATGGGTGACTGACCGGAGATGGAATTTTGCCGGATAAGTCAGTCTAGGAATATAGTCCATTAACTGTAATACCTGTATGTATTAATATAAGTGTTCTAGCTCTACAAAACTTAAGGACTTTATATATCTTTCTTCTGGTTTAGACCAGGAATAGAATTTATTTATGTTTCTTGTAGACTTGAAATAATTTCCTTCGAGGATTTGATTTGCTTGTTGATATCCAAAGGGTAGAGACTGTTTCCGTGAAGACACCCGTCAAAACAATGGACCATGAAATGGCTGTTGTATACCGTCTTCACAAATCTCATTTCAAAGCCTTAAATTTAGTACATAATGGGAATCTGAGTTGATCTGCTATAATTTCTATGGCAGCCTGTGTTTGGGAACTTGCTTGAAGATGGGAATGGATCACAAACTGCCCTTTTATCTGCAGCAAACTAGGAAAGCCTTCCATGACGACACAGAGGGAAGTATGCTTGCATAGTATCATTTATTTTTTCTGATTAATTTGATGTTTAAAATGTTGTATGTATATTAACTATTAAGGGTGAGAAGAGGAGAGATCTGTGATAAGTTGTATGTGTTAGAGGTGTAGGGAGTTTGAAGGTGAGAAGAGGTATAACCATTTTTCCTTCTCATTTGATACAGATATCATGTTGTAGAGGAGACTTTGTTTTTCTCTCTTTCTATTAAATACAATGGGGATTAATACAATGCATCAGCAAGTTTCATTAAGTCAACCCGAGTTTAAATCTTGCCATCTACATATACGATTGTGATCACTACAAGATTTATCTAACGACTTAGTGTCGATATAAAATCATCGACCTTTATATTCGTGCCCTTTGATAGAAACTTCATGCAAATCGGAGGGCTCATCTTCACCAAAGCCAGTATGGATTTGGGGACGGACCAGAGCCCTTCGCCACAGATCAAACCAGAAGCCACCGCTGGTCCAAAAGCATCGGCTTCTACTTTATTCCTCTTCTCCCATATGAACAGTATCAAGCTACCAACGCACATGTCGATGGCGAATGACGTTCCGATGTAGAACGGAATCGCTATCGCCATTGGAATCGGGATAAACCGCGCCCATTTCTTGGGAGCAGTGTCTCTGGCGATGTTTATAAGGATCGCAGCCGCGAAAAACCCGTAGCAAAGCGACAAACAATGCTTTGGGAGCGAGTCGAATCCTTCGACACCCAAAATAGAAAGGTTTCGGTACACGACCGCGTATGGTGCAGGGTATTCCGACCCTTGAGTGCCGAGATCAGGGAAAGCACTGTAAAAGATCCAGAACACACACGGTGCGATGATGCAGCCCATAGCGGTTCCGATCACTTGGCTCACGAACATGGACCGGGGTGAAGCCAGGGTCATGTAACCGGTCTTGAAATCCTGCATTAGATCCGAAGCCGTGGACACTATGTTCATCATCACACCACAAGCGGCAAGCCCCGCCAAGACACCACCTTGAGACTTCCCGGCCCACGCCCCGATAACAAAAATCGCCAACTTCCCGTAGGTCGACGCGAGCGACCAATCAGTAAGGCCGCACCCGTAAGCGTTACAGAACGCTAATGCGGGTGCAAAAAAGTAAATCACGAGCACGTAGTACCATTCGAGTTGCGGGAATATTTTAGGGAGCACGGTCGTGGCAACTGCAGCTATCGCGACGTATCCGCCAGCGGCTAGCCATGTCGGTATCTGGTCCTTAAGAAAGACTTGCTTCCTACGTTGGTCATCAAAAGAAGTAACCGCACCATCCGGGGTCGAACCATCCGCAGCCACCGGAAGAACCGTACGCAAACCTTTGTTCTTAAACTGATAATACAGCCCGATCCCAGTTTTCCCGAGAACTTTACCGAAGTTGTAGAGTCCATCACCGATGATCATTGCTATGGCGGTGAAAACCTGCAATTACCATCGTTAACGATTACAACAACGACATTATATAAAAGATATCAGATAAGATAAAAAGACTATATTACCCTGTAACCTTGGATGCCATGGAAGTTATTGGGCTTGAGACCAGCTTTATACCAGTCACCTTCTTTCTTTTCAATGAGAGGCCACATGATCCCCCATGAAAGGATTGCACCAAGCAACAAAGAGACGTTTATAAGGTACGGACATATCATCCCTACCCCAACATACATGGTTGAGAAATCGAAGAAAAACCTGCAACAAAAATGGGTTTATAGTATCGGCCGATTCAGGATTTTCGTCGAGCAGCTGGTGGATCAAAACTGACGAATTCCACCGTTTCGATGGATTTTTTAAGTTTTTAGTTGATATGGAGGACTTTTTCAGTTTTTTGCTCGTCTTTTGTTGTATTTTCAAATACGTAATTATGTTTACAAGACCAAACAATTTTGAGTTTTTGTACAATAACCTTACAATAAGTTGTTATGACGAAGTTAGGGTTTACCAAATACTTACCCGGTAAGTGTTTACCAGTAAAATTTAACACTGTTATTTACTTACTGTGTATGATTTTAATCCACCAAAACGACATCGCATGCAACAATTTACCCAGTAAGTGCTTATCGTGGTAAGAGTCGCCTCCCTCACGGGGTAAGACTCTTGGTCTTTGTCTTGCTCTTTCCGGATAAGATTCTTGGTCCTTACCATATTCATCCGGTAAAGTAACGTGACTTGATAAGCACTTACCCGAGTAAGCATTTGGTAAACGGCCCCTATAAACTACCATTAATATAGAAATGGGTGAGTAAAAGAAGGGTAAAAGCGTAATTACATGTTCTGGTAAGCTTTGAGGCCAAAAGTGGGGAAGTTTTCAAAGCCACAGTCATCACCAGAAGCAAAGAACCATTGGAAGAAACTCCACAAGAAGCTGAAGGAGAAGAACTTGGCTAATGCACTCACTTGTTTCCTACATCAAATTTATTACAATCAAAGACGAAATTATCTATACTATATTATAAAGTATTTGATAAAAACTCTTAAAAACAATTTTTTATGCATGAAGTACTGTATATTAATGCATATTACTTAAAATTCGAGATTACAAGTAAATTATGTATAAGTACAACTTATTAAAGCTCCATGTTTGAACTCGTATAACTAACTGCGGATAAACATAATCATAAACATCTCATTTTAAAATATAAAAAATCTAAAATATAATTAGGATAATTATCGAGTTCTAACAAAATAATTAACTATTATCTTTATAAGAAAATTATATTACTAAACCAAATATAAATTACTTCGTTATTGAACTTAAATTAAATTACAATTAAACAATGATTTGAAAAATTACATAAAATATAAGAAATTTTAAATAGTTAATTTGATACTAATATCGATATAATTTTGTCAAATTTTTATTGATAAAAAATCATCATTTTTTCAAAATCATATAAAACCATATTATAACATCGATTGAAATAAAAAAATAAAATAAAATATTAAAATCAAAATGTATCTCGTTAGATCACAAAAATATACTTTTAGTATACATTATTATTGGTTGAGAGATAGTAGCATACTTGGCAAGCTTGGCACCCTGGGGTGTGTGGAAGCTGTTAATGAGGTGAGCAGTTGCAGTTCCACTAGGGTAGGTCAACTTGAAGTCAATGATCATTATCTGTAAATCAAAAAAATAATTATTAAAAATAACAAACAATTTTATTTCATTTTACATCAAACCATTCAGCAACTTTCAAATAACCTCTTTAGAGTCAAATTGATTATACCAAAGAAAAAAAATTCAGTATTTTATTCTCCTTAATTTGGTATCCATATTGTTATATTTCATCTGTTTGTCCGCCTTTACTACCTTTCGAAGAGGAACGACAGAGCAAAGGCCGATGAAGCTAACGATGAATAGAAAACCGATCATCCAACTCAAGCTCGGGTTCTTGATATTCATATCTCGCAGTGGCGAGTTTGCGTCCGATGACTGATCAGCGATAGTATCACTCATTCCAAATAGGTAACTCCCAAATCCTCCTGCCAAATTAGTCGTCAAGTCGTCAAGAATAATAAATAATATTTGTATAAAATATTAAATTAAAAAAATAAGTCTGTTTCAACTTGAAAACGACATTTTCTTGCTTTTAAGCCGGCCTAGATGTTGATCTCCATGGCTTTTTTTTTTTTTTTTTTTGAAAACCGATGTTTGTGTTGTATGGTTTTTTGGTCGATTCTTTGTCTGGCAATTAATTTATGGGGCTCATGATATTAACCGAGGTACGTACAGACTGAGTTGACCCATAAGGCCAACAATGACATTCATGACCCATAAGATGGCGTTTGTGTGCGGGCACGTGCGTGCATTCTATACGTATAGAAGAAAGAGTTATACCACTAAACGCGATTCCTGAAGTGGCAACAACACACGTCTGAATAACAGTATTCTCCTGCCTCGTAAACGGCTGCTTCAATAATCCGCACTGCTCCAACGCCTTGGTCCACGTCTTAACAAAGAAAAATCCTAGTAAACCCGCAGCCACATTAAGCGAAGGGATGATCCCGGTCGTCAAATTGAGTTTCATCACGATAAAACTAAACACGATGCCCAACACCCCGCTCACCACAAACGCCCTCACCGTCAATTGCCCCTTCCACGATGGCACCATCGTGTCCCTGAATACCATCTCCACTGACGCCATTTCTTTTCCCTTCAATCCATCGTTATCTTCTACCGTTTTCCCCTCGGCCTCCAGCAAACTCTCCTCACTTTTCGTCGTATGGTCGCCATTTTCGAGTTCTCGAGAGTTCTCGTTGGCCATCTTTGATTTCTACACGATCAAACTCATTGCTCTATGGGTATATATATATATATATATATATATATATATATATATACACAAGAATATGATCAAGATGTGTATGTCTCGTATGTATATAATTATAATTGTTGTTGTGTTTGTGTCTGACCCGTTGACGTTAGATTTTATCGTAGTCGAGCTTTGTGATCATCGCTCTGATTGAAGTTGATTTGGTGACGGACGACACGCCAAGTTGATCCAACAACCACTTCTCTTGGATCTATGCTTTCGTTTTTATTTTTCGAATAATACAAATTTAAGTACTCGGGTAACCGGTTGAAGCATTAACCATTTATCATGCTGAAGTGGCGAGTAATATGGTATTCAACTCATTATCATTTGCTGACGTGGTTAGTGACATGAATTTTTTTAATCTAAAATTAGTCTTCAACTGGTTATCCGAGTACTTAAATGTTTAAAATTTTACATCTTAGATACCAAAATGAGTTTTAAAAGTACATTACTCAAAATATGAATCAAGTTAAAATATTTTACTTTTTCATACAATTTGTCTTAAAATTAATTTATTTTTTAAAGTAATGAAATGAAAGCCTTTTGACAGAAGTTTTTGCCCATTCGGCTCCTTTATGCCTTTTTAAATGTTCAAGTTGTTGCAAGCTAATTTATAGATTAGCTGATTTGTTTTTAATATAACTCAAAGCGTTACTTAACTCGCTTAGCTTTTTATCGATAAAATTTAACACTGTCATTTACTTATCGAATAAGATTTTAATTCATTAAAATGACATCATATGCAGCATTTTAACCAGTAAGCGTTAACCATGGTAATAGTCGTTGTCATCACTTACCGGGTAAAACTCTCTCGCCTCTCGGTCTTTTCTATTGCCCTTACCAGGTTGATTCTTTATACTTGTCATATTAATCCGGTAAGGTAATGTGGTTTGGTAAGCATTTGGTAAATGACTTCTTAATTGTTAGTTAATAAGTCAGGTGATAAATTAGTCACGTTTACTGAATAATTGAAAATGATCATAAAAAAGGCTTGTTAAAAAATTGTGAATTTTTTGGTCAATTTTTTTCTTAATTTGAATGCTTTGACAAGATAAAAAAATAACTCTTCCAAATGCTTTTTTTATAACCATGAATTTTGGGTCAGTTTATTCATACCGGTTAATCTCCCAGATAATCACAAATGGACTAGAGTCATCGCATGAACCTCCATCGCCACAAGTGTTTTGACAGCGCCTAGATTCGAATTTGGAAAGATGAGATTTCCACTACATCCCCTTGAACCTTAACCAGTGCACCAGTGATGGACCCAGGAATTTTTCTGAGTCACGGTTTAACTCAGGGAAAAGTCAACACGGTTTGACTCGAGGAAAATTCAATTAATTCAATTAAAAATAAAAATTCATACAAAATATGAATTGTTAAATTTAATTAATTGTTTTCTTTTCAAGTTATTTGGGATAAACATGTAGTGTGAGACAAAAACCAAATATAAGATTAATGGATAAATAGAAAGAAAAAATACAAAAAAAAAAAAGAAATAAAAGTAAATGAAAAATAAAAGTGGATGCACAATTACGACCAGTAAAAAAAATTCCATTACGACAGGACAATCAAGCGGGTTCCCATGCACCCCCTACTCTATGAGTAGGTCCGCCCTTGCAGTGCACCACAACTAGGGGTGTACGTGGTTTGGGTTGGTGGTTTGAAACGTTTAAACAAACCAACCCAGTTACGAGGGTTTGAAAAAATACCAACCCGAGTCAACTTGTTAAAAAGTATAACACAACCCAACATTTGCAGGTTGGCTTGAGTTGACTGGTTGCCTGTCAATGTTTTTTAAATGATTGAAATTGAATTATTGATACATAAATACATATAACAAACTAATAAATTGTGTTCGAAAAAGATGGAGATATGTTTTAGATACTAACACTCATATTCGCTTAGTTTCACACAACTGTATGTATTACTTAATTAATTTTTTTGTTGCTATTAATTTTTTTTGTCAAAGACCTTCCAGCCTAGTGGTAAAGGCTTGGGTATGACATAGTCATGAACCCGAGTTCGAACCCTGGGAGGGGAGTGTTGGCGACATTTAAGTGGGGCCATGTTTAGCTCCAAATTTGTCGGGGATTAGTCGGGCTTTGGCCCGGACACCCTTACAAAATGTACGTCGTATAACAACATGTAAATGGAGAACAAGGATTAGGCAAGAAAAACCGATGCTCCAAAAATGACGAAAAACGAAAATACGACTCAAACTTGTAGACGTAGATAAAATTTGGAGAAATTAATAAAAATGACCATTTTCAGGCTATGATTTCATCTTTTAACTATTTCTCTTCTCAAATTTCAAAAATATCACTACCTCCACAGTGACACCTGCTCAACTTACCGAGGGGTCAAAAGGTAAAAGAAATTTGAAACAGATCCACAAGTACAAGAGCCAAATCTGTAAATTAGATAAAGGTCCACGAGTGGCGGGCGGAAGTGCTAGGACGAATTTATAGATTTGGTCCCTACACTTGCGAATCTGATTCAGAAACTTTTTTTTTTACACTTTGATCCCTCTGTAAGTTGAGAAGTTCCTATTTGCGAAGGTTATAACATTTTTGAAATATTGAAAGAGAAATGACTAAGAGATGAATCCAAAGTCTGAAAATGACATTTTTAATTAATTTCCCTAGGGGCCTCCTTCTACAACTTGTTAGTTCATGAGATCCAATTTAAACCCAAAAAAGTAGTTTACGAACACACTCTAAATCTACGAGATCTGTTATAACTTGTGAACACAAACTAAATCTGAACATATCACTTGTATTCACAAACTACACAAATTATTATTTTTTATACAGCTTTCCATTGATTTTGGGTAAAAGACCAAAAATGGATTAAAAAAAAAGAAAAAGTTTGTCATTTAACTGAATTTTTAACAGCCGTTAGAAAGAAGAATTAAATCCAAACGTTTTTTGCAAACTATGGTGATGATCTTATAGTTTCAAAACTACAGGGACTAAAATTGTTATTTTTCACAAACCATAAGGACCAGATTTGTAGTTTACTTTATATTTTATTTTTAAACCTTATCCTTGCCATGCACTATTACGATACATCATCATCGACTCGTCTCTATCGTCCACAACAGACCAAACGATGCCGTCTGCAACCTCTGGACCACAAACCCCTCATCTGCAAACCCTGCTGGAATCGGCACGACCGTTCCTCCGGCGACAATTCGAGAACGTCGATGTCAAACTACCCTCCCTCATCGCCGTCTTGAAATCCGTCGGAGCCGGCGAGTGCTGGCACAAGCACGGCAGCTTCCTCGATCATCTCGTTGATATCTATCGCATCCTCAAGCTATGGGGTGTGCCAGACGCGGTATGCCTCTGCGGTCTCTTCCATTCCGCTTACTCTAATTCTTACGTAAACCTCGCCATCTTCGACCCTTCGACTGGCCGCGACACAGTTCGGGAACACGTCGGTGAGGCGGCGGAGCGGTTGATCCACTTGTTCTGTGTCGTGCCTCGCCAACAGCTCATCCATGATGATCTGTTGTTCCAATACTCGGATGAATCGGAACTTGTTCAACACCTGAAGGATTCTGAGAGATCGTTGATTAATGCAAAAAAAGGGGTTTTGGAGATTGGGGATGAAATTCAAGGGTGGAGGAAGAAATTGCAGTCTATTTTGCCTGCAGATGGGATCGTACTGAAGCATATTAAAACAGGCGAAGACGTGCATCTGTCGAGGAAGGTAGTAGCGACTTTCCTGCTCATGACGATTGCCGATTTCAGCGATCAGCTGTTCAGTTTTCAGGATGTATTGTTCGATAATTCAGATGGAATGCTCAAGTTTTCCGGTAACGATTGGGCAACCGCGTTATGGCCGGGGGATGGAAAGCCAGGACTATGGATGAATTCCATATCAAGGATGGGAGCAATTTACACACTGATCGTCAGAGAAGAACAATTGTACTCGATCGAACAACCACAATTACAATCACCGTCGGCCAACAACCGAGATGATGAACTGGAGCTTGTGACACCACCAATTCTCGAAAATTGCACCAAGATTTTGAGCGCCAAGGATCAGATAGAGGCAAGAGATCTGTACTGGGAAGGTGTTTGTGAAGTTTCAAAGAGAGGGTTGAACGGGTGTGAAGAGCAATTGAAAAGGAGTTTGGAGAAGAACCCATTCGTGGGAGAGCCACATGTGGTTTTGGGGCAGATTTATCTTAGCCAAGGGAGGTTCGAAGAGGCGGAGAAGGAAGCGGAAGAAGGGCTGAAGCTTCTGTTAGAATGGGGAAGTCCATGGGATAAAAGAATGTCATGGGAAGGTTGGATTTCATGGTGTAGGGTTCTGGTCATGAAAGCCAAGGAGAAATCATGGCCGGAAACTTCTTGGGGAATCCTCAATTTGGGACTCGTTCGATGAGTAACTCGCAATGGCCGAGGTTCGTTTCCACAAATTAGTTCGAAATGCAGTAGCAGTAGTAAAATAAATCTATTTTCTGCATTCAAGAAACGATTCTCATGGCTTTTGCTAGCAATATTATCTTATAATCATGCCCAGATGCAAAATCTGTAGATAAAGATGAAAGTTTATGAAATAAATGGAAAATTTGTAAGAAAACAAAGTTAAAAGTTATGTTGGTATCAGCTGCTATCTATCATCTTTTACAGTTAGTGTGACTAGAATACATGAATCATGCCCAGATGCAACTTTCCTCCATTGATGATTATGGCTACTAAGGTTACTAGCTATGGTATATTCTAATTTTCAAAACAAATCCCATATTGTTGGTAGCTTCAAAAGCCAAATGGCGATTTTCTCCTGCTTCCGCCTTCTCCGTACTGTTCGTTCCATTTCCTGAGTTCGTTCATGCTTGCTGCATCGTAGGCAACGGATGGCCCGACCTACATTTTGAGGATGTAACATTAGTGAGCTATTAACAAAATTGGTTTTTATGTTTCCAAATATGGCTAAATATCATAATAAGCAAGGTTTATGGAACTCAGGTTTATAGGACCAAATAATTATGCATCCTATATATAGCAAGGATGATTTTAGACATCCGAACAAGTTTTTTATGACACTTTCGAATTATTTGAGAAAGTATTCTAAAAATAAAATTGTCGAGTATAAAAAAATGTGTTTATAGAACATCTTTAAGAAATGTCATAGGTATCCTGTAAAAATAAAAACTTGTTAGGATACTTAAATACGTCCTAAAATCCTCTTCTAACACTTCTACATTGGACGCACAATTGTGTGGTAAACTGGAGCCATTTGAAGTAGTGTATCGAGACATTTAGACATATTTGACGCCCTGTAAAACCGATATTGTGGTAACGAATGCATTACCTGAATTCTAGGAAATGAAGAGACAGACATACAAATCACGAAGATAGTTTACCTTGGCTTTGGATTGAATGAAATCATCCAAATGAAGCGGTCTTAATGCTGGAGTTGTATCAGATTTCTTTCCCTGCAAAAATGTTGCTTAAATATTACATATGAATGTGCACGAACACACACGAGTCGAAACCACAGATGCAAAATGAGATCGACGAACATATTTTTGTAGGTTTGAACTGATTCAGGGCAAGGGAAGAATGGAACAGAAACGCAAACACGATGAGTTATATGGTCGAAGAAAAGCTTACTTTCTTTTCTTCATCAAGAAGTTCTTGAACGGGTCTATATGCTGCAGCAATACAAAGGTTCTGGAAAAAAAAATATATAATCAAAAAAACGTAACAAAGCCGAATTAGTTGCAAAAGGAGAGATTACCTTCAAGTCGCTTCCCGAATATCCTTCAGTAGCATTTGCAAGACTTCGTACATCAAAACCGGGTTCTACGTTCTCTTGAGCGAGAAATATTTTCAGTATCTTCAATCTATTGTCGGCATCTGGCAGGTCCACGTAAATCCTAAGAACCAACTCCATAAGCATCATATAGGCAACGGAGATATTTGACTCTTCAGTCATAACATAGGCAATGTTCTTTAGGGTGACGAGACTGGACAAGACTGGATAAGAAAGAGTGAGGTAGACGGGTGAAAGAATTCAAGCAGGGCGGACCTATGAAGGACCCAGGGGGTCCTGTGCACCCGCTCAACCGCTTTTCACAAGTAGAATTATTTTTGGGATATGAAAGGTGCACACGCTGAACTTTGAAGGGTGCTCCAGGAAATTAGAAAACACAAGGGACATCAACCAAAAAACTGAAACGGTGGAATTCAACTAAAAACACATTGGGCTTATGTCTAAGACATAGTCTTGCGTCTGGCTCAAAAGGTCGATTCCATTTAAAAATATATATTTTATTCCCCAAATCGATAAAATTGACTTTCCCCGGTAAACCGGCGACTTTACAGGCCTTTTATCCACCTTAAAGATGCACCTGCTCCTGGGTCCGCGGAGGTTTTAGGATTTAAATTTGATCTAATTTATCAATCTTGTCTCTATCTCCCTAGTTTTTGTTCCACCTATTTTGATGAGACAGAAAAAATGCATTGTTTCTCCCCCTCGGGTCTTGTCCTATCTCGTGTACCAAACGCACCCGTAATACTATCTTACCTTCGTGGTAATCGACGAATCACAGCATCATCAAGATCAAACGGTCGGTTTGTGGCACCAAGGATGAGGATCCTCTGACTATCTTTCGATCTCAATCCATCCCATGCTGCCATAAACTCATTCCGCATTCTTCTGGTAGCCTCATGCTCGAAACCCCCTCCACGGGCACCAAGCAAACTGTCAACCTGTTTAACATCCACCAAACAATATCAAACTAAACTTGAGAATAACAGAAAGATATCAAGCTAAAAAGTATGTATCCATTTTAAAGAACAGAATGTCAAAAAGATACATACATATATACATACATAGAGGAAAGCCCATTTGAGAACTGTAAATATTTTAAGACCGAAGAACCAATGAATACTATGAATCATAACGAATATTCATGTAATTCATTATGAATATTCATTGGTTTCGGCTCATAAAGTAACTCTCACCTCATCAACGAAAACAATTACAGGAGCCAACTTGCTGGCAAACGAGAAGAGGGCCTTCGTAAGTTTTTCAGCATCACCAAACCACTGCATAAAAGAACAATAGGAATGACAAGTCGATATCAGTAGAGGAATCATTCGGCCTATGCACGAAAATATCACATGGGTAAAGCGATATTTGTTACAAGCTATAGAAAATAGGTTGATTTCCGGTACTTTCTTCGTGTTTCCAGCAAAAAAGTGTCTTAAATATTGTAACGGAGTATCATTACCTTAGATGTAAGTGTGGAACCAGTTATGCTGATAAAGTTGGCTCCGGCTTCAGTTGCAAGTGCCTTGGCAAGTAGCGTTTTCCCGGTTCCAGGAGGCCCAAAAAGCAATATCCCTTTGCAAGGCTGACAAAAGGCTTTCGTTAGCTACTCAACGAGCAGAATGACCAAATAACACGCCAAAGAATAAAACAAAGTACCCGCAATAGATTTCCACGAGAGAAAAGTTCAGGTCTTTTCATTGGAAGAATGGCGAGTTCATGTAGCGCTGTCTTCACATCCTCAAGAGCACCAATGTCGTCAAACTTGATACCAATTTCACCAGGAGGGACTACTGCTGATATAAAGTTGCTCTCGTACTCATCCTTGGCGAGGTTCTGTCACAAGTCACCGTGTTACATATGTTTACAGTTGGCATCACAAACCAAACGAGCACAGTATATCCCACCTAGAAGTGGGGTAAGGGAGGGGTAGGATGTATGTAGACCTGACCTCCAAACCAAACGACCCCAATATATCCCGCCTGGAAGTGGGAACTGGCAGAGGTAAGAGGTACGTAGACCTAACCTCCAAACCAAACGAGCCAAGTATATCCCACCTGGAGGTGGGGTCTAGAAGGGTAAGATGTATGTAGACCTGATTCCCAAATCAGACAAGCCCAATATACCTCGCCAGAGGTGGGGTCTGGGAGGGTAAGATGTATGTAGACACGACCTCTAAATCTAATGGGTCCAGTATATCCCACATAGAGGTGGGGTCAAGGAGGGGTAAGATGTACGTAGACCTGACCTCCAAACCAAACAAGCTCAGTATATCCCACCCGGAGGAGGGGTCTGGGAGGGTAAGGTGTACATAGACCTGACCCCCACCTCACAAAGTAGAGCGGTTGTTTCCATGAAGACCCTCAAAGAGATACATAAAGGACTGAAGTTTTCTTAACAGACCTTTAGGTTTTGTGCAGGCTTCTTAGATATCGATTCCTGCTCGGTTAGCCGCAGGATTGCAACTTCAAGGCTGCATGTTGAAAAGGTTTGTCAGCTTAGAGGAAACAATGCAAGAAAGTCCAGAGCCAATTGTTTTAGCTCCATATTAATTCATTTCTCAACTCCATTTTGTGGTACAAAAGTTCCCAATTCATAAACCTGGGCCCACAAAAAACCCGAACCCAACCAAACCAAACCAAAAGAGCCGGCATATCCCACCCATAGGTGGGATCGGAGGGATGTACATAGACCTAATCTCTACGCTCAAAGAGTAGAGCGGTTGTTTTCGTGAAGACCCCCGACCTGAGAAGAAGTGCGAAAATAAAGCGATAGATTAAATGAAAGAAAACAGATTAACCGACCGAATAATGGCTAAGCAAAAATACTTAAGAGGGATGAATACCTTTCGCGGGGCAAATTTAATCTATCCGACTTGATGGAAGGAAGAGCACAAGTGGATAAGTAATGATTTTTGGCCCAGCCAACAACGTTCTCAGCTTCTGCAAATTTAAAACAGTTTTCCAATATTAACATTAAGCTATAACCAAATTCTTACGAAGTTCGAATCCACAAAGTCGAGGGTTGGTTTCGACTCGAATTAGGCTACATATCCACCAATAGGACCCATCTCAAAACCAATTGGTTGAAAATGACCCGATATTATGTATTCCAATGGATATATATTCATTGTCCTAAGGGCAAGATTGATCTTCCTAGAACCAGAACTTTAGCAAACGATGATTACTGGAGTAGAAAACGATAATTAAATTAAGATGATAATTCATGAATTTCACACAATTATCATTTATATAGTTTTACACGAATCTTACTCTTCGTTGTTAGTATCACTCCATCGGTGTTCACTTCCAAGAGATCCATGCAAGACAGTTCATTTTCATCAAGAACCTGAAACATACGTGTAGTTTAGATACTCGTAGACAAAAGACATCAACCAAAAATGAGTAACGCATTCATGGATTCATGGCATTATAGTGCAATTTTGTGGCCCAATGGTACCGGGTTTACTGGTAGATCCCAACCTCCCTCGAGGTCAAGGGTTCAAGTCTCACCAACGGTGAGGAGTGGGTGTGAGTTTTGCACATATAAGTATTATATACTTCCAATATTTCACTTTAATAGAAGATATATAGTTGTATACCTTATGCAATTCATTTATATTACTTCGTGATATAACAATTCGTCTGTCTTCATCAATTTGTTTATTGAATACTCTAAGTGGGTCTTCTTCCTGCAAGAAAAAAGACGAATAAAATGGAAGGTAACTGTAAGTTTAATAAGAATGGCTCTATACTTAAGCTTCCGGCTTAATAAAAATGGCTGTCTACTTAAGTGTACGATGATTAGTTTTGCAAGTGGGCACGTATTCTTGGAACAAACTAAAAATAGAAATGTGGACACTTGTTTTGGGACGGAGCGAGTATAAATATACCTTTGGAGGATGCAGACACATAACATTTGTGAATAGCTTATAAATGTCGTTATCCTCTGGCCTTCTCGTCGGCTTCAGTCCCTCAGTAAGTCGCTTCAACGAGAGAGGCTGAAGAAAGAGTGAAAGTAACAATTGCAGTTAATGAATGTTTTGGTCATCAATAGAAATAGAGGGAGGTTCATTTAGGAACCCGGGAACCACCCTTTTTTGTAAGTATTCATGATGAATATCGTAACAGATATTCATGATGAATAATATTCATCATGAATACACACAAAAAAGGGTGGTTTCTGGTTCCTACAATATTCAAGGTTCCTAAATGAACCTGTCCCAACAGAAATAATAACACATATTATTCTGGAAAAAATTAGCGAATTTACCAACTTCGCAAGACGGCCCAAATTTGGAAGGATCATAGTCTGCTGACAAAAGAGAAGGCAAAAGAAAAGCATTACCAAATCTTTTTAATACGGAAGAACGAAATAGAAGAATCTAGAAACACATACTACCTCCGTACCAAAATAAATGTCCACGATGAAAAAGGCACATAGTTTTAGAAATGTGTAACTATTACATGTTTTGATTAACTAAATGACAATTTTACCCTTACAATAGAGGAAGTAATGAATTTCTCGACCTCATAATTAAGGATAGAATTGGAAAGTCGACACGGAGGAAGCATCACAAAAGAACCTTAGCAACAGAAAGGAAACACACAAGCATGATGCAGAATTCAGCTTACAAATTTTTCTTTCTCCTTTGATCCAGTAGCGACTTTGTTTTGCCCACATATCAAAACAACGGGCCCCGAAATCTGGTCAAACATTTCCTGAAGCCTATGCACAAACTCTTTGCGGTTTGACTTTGAAACAGCTCGCGACAACCACAAAGATGAGTCTGGAAAATACACAATCAGAGGTTGCACAGAGCGCAACACCTGCAATCATGATAAAGGGAAATAACAAATAAAATAAGCGTTTTACTTTTCATGTTTTTTTTAAACTTAACATGGTAAAAAGAGCAAATACTTTCAAAACCTTAATTTTGAAACCTCAGACGTGATATCTCAAACATTTAGACCAAATACAAAAAATAGGAACTGGACCAAAGTACATCGAATTTTCATGCATTCTCATATATATAAACCAGGTACCTAAATGTTTGAGATGTCAGATCTAAGGAAACAAAATGAAAGTTTCGGAAGTACGTTACACAAAATAGGAATCGAATCAGATTACGTTGCATTCTCATGCAATTTGCTTTAGTAGAAACTATAGAAGCGCATATGTAACCTCGGATAGTGCCTCCATTGCAATATAAGAGTCCTCGGCTTCAGTATCAAAATCACGCTCGACATGCTTAGCTACAAACAAACAATAGATCCCTCATCACCACAACAAACCGACAAAAATTAGGATTACGAAAGTCATTATATCTCTAGTCATGTATAGTTCATAACGAAAAGAACATGACTAATCTTGTACTGTTGATCATGAGCAAGTAAACTGATCAACTAGTCAATAAAGGCTAGGCCTTGGGACTCCTCCCTATCGGTCGCTAAATCGAGATTCCTCATGTTGTGGATTTTCCGGGCTAGTATCTTCTGGGCCCCATGGGATTAGTTAAGGTGCACACAAGCTGGCTTGGACACCCACTGTTACCCAAAACAAACAACAATAGAAGACTCGACTTTGGCTTTAAGATGATGTTTCAAGTCACTAATTTAACTTTTATCATGTCTAAAAAGGTCTTATATTTCTCTCCACGGATGTATTTAACTTCCATCATATCTAAAAAGTTGCATTTAAAAGCATCGATATTTCTTGCAAAACTCAATAAGATATGCAAAATTTACCATGAATCCAGTATATCGATGGTTTAGCAGATTGCTCAAGTTTCTCGTTGTCTTTCACGTCGTCTGCCTTATCTTCTGTACTATCCAGAATAACCGCAACTCTTTCCCCATTAATCTCATAAATCTCCCCACGTTGACCGGTGGCTAAGGGTCTGAAGAAGAAGAAGAAGAAGAAGAAAATTTACAAAAGAATGAGATTAAATCCAATGTTCATAAATAGCTATTTGTCGCTTGTAATGAAATTCCAAAAATGCTAGATAACGACAAGAGCTGAAAAAGAGAATAACTTTCAGAAACTGCAACCAAAGATAGGTAAAACCAAGTCGGTAACCATATGCTTCAACAGTTGGCAAGAGGGCGAAATCAAGAACAGTTAAGCATAACAGAAACAGACGAAGCTATGATGATCAAAATGCACCTTTTTGCCATGCATAAACAACACTTTTGTGGGTAAACACAAATATCTTAAATGAATTTCTACGTTATAGAGGATGAACATCACTTATCCTTGAAAAGCAATTCAAGGAAAGGAAGCATGTTGAAAATTTGTTTCATGAAGTACCAAGAACTGCAGCAACTAAAAGCATGTAGAAAATAATTTCACCCACAAAATTCATTCTGATCCTCCCTCTCGTCGACCCTGATGCCCTCCTCCAGGTTCTTGTCTCCACTTCCTGATGCATCCAAAAATCCACATTGGAATCACGTCAACCCATTAACTACCATTTTGGCTAGAATCCATGCTAAGTGTCCCAAAACCAACCAAACGAACCCAATCTATCCCACTCGGAAATAAGGTCTGGGATGCTAATCATTCCCAGAATATCCTTATCCTACATCCAACTCAAGTCATCCTTGGGTGTTCGCATTTCCGCTACTTTCAATCTTACAGACCTGCCTCATGTTGTGGCAAACATTCTAACCATAAACCGCATGCCACTGTCCTTTTGGTGTAAACTTCTCCTTCAACTTAAGTCATTTTTTTCTGTTCCATAAGACTCCCTTTTCATGCCACCATTTCATCTATCCTACTATTACAAAACCACTAACACTCTCGCCCCGTACATCTTGTTAAATCGGCCCTAAATTAAACACAAAAAGAAAGGAATCTTAGGCACCTGATATCCCAACATACGATGAACATCCAAACACCTAGCCCGGTCACCATAATAGAAAGAAACTTGTGTCAACTTCCCCAACTCGCCCACAGGCTTTCTATCTTTGTCAATCATCACTTATGATCTTCTCATTGTTATCCCAGCACCTTTTATATTATTTATTTTTTAAAATATGTACTTTCCGGTATCCATAGGTGATTGTGTTGTTTTTTGATACTTCCCCAATCTTGTGCTTTAGTGTTTTCCTTTTACTAATTTTCAATTAATCACCCATTCACAATTGGGATTTCTTTGTTCTGCCCAAGAAATATATATATATATATATATATATATATATATGAAATTTTAGAATCTTGATGTACATGCATTTATCCTCACATCATGGAAATCGTTGGCGAAAAATGAAATAAATTGGATTAAAGAAATGCATCTTAAACTTCACTTGTTTTTTTATGCAAGAGAATGTCTAAAAGGGAAAGAGATTGGGTCCCTAAGAAATTAATTATGTTCGTCAATTGAATACGAGAAAACATGGCATATATGATTCTTCCTCCATACATCAGTACGACTTACCAACCCACCTGCGCGAGATAACGGTATATGCTTTTCTTGTACCATCAGATGTTGCTATCGACCCCAATAAAATCCTGTGATGCATTGGATATGTAAGTAAGCATGTGAGTCTAAAGTCGTACTTGATGGGGATTCTTAAGCTGAACGGCTTTTCAACAGATGCACATTGATACCACAACCCTTTCTCAGCATGATAGGTTTTTTACCTACTTTTAAGTATGCTAATCCCTAGATCATTCCAAACTAGAGTAGTCTTAATACCATCAGCTAGACTACATTTTTTGCAACCTCAAACATGCATTGGCGTTGAAGATCACGAACAACCCCACCCCACAAGAAAAAGAAATCGCATAGCTAAATGCAGGCGCGGATTTAGGCTTAGGCTAGGGGGTGCCCATGCACCCGCTCTAATTTGATGTGTGGTTCCTTAAGGAGCCGTTTACCAAACGCCTATTGGGTGCACTAACCTTACTGGGTGAGCATGGCAAGGACCAAGACTCTTACCCGGTAAAAGGCATAGCAAGGATACCCAATAAGTGAGGGAGAAGACTCTTACTTAGTTAGCGCTTACCAGGGAAGAGACGCTTACCAAAAATCCATTTTGATGGCCGAGAATGTTACCCGACAAGGTAAGCGAGGGTGGTGACTCTTAGGGGTAAGCATTTGGTAAACGGCCCCTAAGTTAATAAAAAATGGTTGCAGCCTACTGGTAGTGTCATTGCATGTAGCATTACAGGTTGCAAGTACGAATCCCTTTGGCTCTTTTTAAATTTTTTGGTAACAAAAGCAAGAAAAAGAAAACACTTGCAAAAAACCAACTTTGTCGTTTTTAATTTAAACCGTACTTTATATAATTAACTTTTGCTTTATTTTATATTATGTTAATTATTTTGTGCCCCCGCTCAGAAATTATTCTGGATCCACATGCCTAAATGTTTAAAAATCACAACCAATATCCTATAAGTAAATGTATTACTAGTTGTGTACCCCGCAATGCGGCGGAAGCCATGAATTTTAACGATTTTGAAGTTCCACTGATTTTATAAGATAAGATTTAACGATGATATAGGTTACACTTGGTCTTTACATATTAATACAATTTGAATAAATAAGAGTTATGGTTCCAATTACAGACTATCGATGAAAAACATTGTATGACAGTTTAAAATCCAATATATTTAAAATCCAACATATTTAAACGACTCAACAAATGTGTTCGATTTACACCAAGAGCAAAGAATCAAGAAACTTGAGTTTTAAGATAAACACTCAAAACCAATAAAGAAAACTATAAATTTAACAGATCATAAGCCATGAAAAGACAAAAAAAGTTGGGTTTTAGAATGAAATTTCAACTGTTTACCCTCTTTCTTGTCTAGAAACTCAGATTAAGGTTGAATTAATACATGTATATATATTTCAAAAAAAACCCAAGAACATATTAATTCAAAACATATTATACAGTGCAATTTAGATAACCTAACCCCAAAATATATAGTATTTATATAAATAAATAACTATAAAAATATAAATCGTAAATATTAAAAATTAAAAATATTTTTTCACAGTATATATAATATATAAATATAACTAAGTCAAAAACTATTCAATATTGGACTCATTTCGAAGGTATTAACGAGACGATTATAATGGTGTAACTTGTTAAAATAAAAATGTATTTTTTAAACATGTTTTAATTGATATACGATTATGTATGTTAATTTGATAAATGTTTAAAATGAAACATTTAAAAGTGAAAGACATAAAGTAAATTAATTAATTAATTATAGGGGTATAAAATGTAAATTTAAAATTATAATTTTAAAAAAATCGGTTGTGAGAGGGTGAGTATATGTGAGAAGAGAAGGGGGTGAAAAAGTGAAAAAGTGAGTATAAAGGGTATTTTGGTCATTTAGAATTTTAAGACTTTAAGACTTTTGTTAAATTTGCTTAATAAGATAGTATAGATATGCTCACAAGCAAAAAAAAAAACATAAGTCCACACGGAGAGACCACGTAAGAAGTAAAGTTCACATTCACTACCCACTCGCACAATGAATCTGTAAAGCATCAAGTAGAATCTCTACTGGAGCAAAGAAGAACATTGTTTATATAGCAATATTTCTAAGAAGTTCTGCACAAAAAGAAATGGCAAATAAAGTATATACAGCCACTAGTTGGGGATGGGAACTACTAATGAAGGATACAGAGAAAAACAATTACCTGGTATCTTCTTCCACATGGACGGAAGGCCCAACGTACTTGACACGATCCCCTAGTTAAGAGTATATAAGAATAATTAGTTGTCCCCACGCTAAACAAAGAATAGGAAAAACTACTAATCAATGAAAACCCAAAAGGGAATTCGCAAAATTCTAATGGGATGTATATATGGATTTTAGCGATCATACACAAGAACACGAAATCAAATATATAATTGATTAAACCTTTGGACAGTAATTATATAGGACACATATAAATGCATCCTCTGCCCCAATATAATAAGAAAAATTCAACGCGTTTAGGAATGGATAAAGTTCCCCAGACTAAAATGACATTTGGGAAAGATGGGGAAAGATAATTATAAACAAATCATATGATCTTGAAATGTTGCTTTCATTTTCTTGGAGGAAATGATATCATCACTTTAAGACATCCCAAAAACAAAGGGTTAGAATTAATCTGGGAGAATCCAACACACTTAGGAATGGACAAAGTTCCCCGGACTAAAAGGACAAAAGATGGAGAAAAGAAATATAAACAAATCATTCAATCTTGAACTTTCATTTTCTTAAGCCTTGGTCACATCAATTGCCGAAGTCCTGCCAAATTTTATGTAGGGTGCGCTTGATACACATAAGGGACTGGACGGGACTGGCAAGAGCGAGGTAGGCGTGTGAAAGAATTGTGCTACTGCAAGGTTTTAAGGTTTTAATTTGACATGGTCACATGGGCATTTTAGTAATTTGTTAATCTTGTCTCATCTCCCTGATTTCCATTCCCCTTGATTTGATGGGATAAAAATGCACCAAACATGGACAACAGGTTTTTCTTCTTGGAAGAAATTATATCATCACTTTAAGACATCCCAAAAACAAAGAGTAAGAATCAATCTAAGAGAAGGTGGTAGAAGAATTCTTTTAAAAGTTAGAAAGAGAAAGCCGGTAGATAAAAACCACGTGAAATTAAGTGACCACCAAAAAACAAAGCAAAATGGTTCGCAGTTGGTTTATGAAATATATGTAAGCACTAATCAGTTACAATGGATTGATTGTGGTCAGTCATAAAGATAAGGGACTCAAATGAACAAAAATAGCCAGCATAGAACATAAAAATCTACCTTTCTTTAATGGCTCCTTTGGTTCCTCAGAAGACTCCACCTCCTCCTGCTTTGAAGATTCAGAGGAACTCTCCCCAACAACAGCAACCTTCTGTCATAAATGGAGGATAAAACACTTCATAAATATTCCTCTTAACCAGCTTTCAGATCCCATTCACATAACCCATTATGTAACATAAATAATTAAACTAAATGTAACTTCAAATAAGGTAATTCACATTGTTGAGGACACATGACCAAGATATTTATAAAGTTTCTAAGTGAACCCATTATTTGAAAACTAAAACATAACTACAACGATGCCTGTTTGCCTGTTTTGCAAAATAATTGTCGGAAAATTAAGAACCTCAAAAAATTGAGTGAACTTTTTATTCTCCTTGTTATAAAACCTACATTCTAACTTCGAAGTTGCTATTTGATGCCGACTAACCTCCTTGCAGTGGTCTTCTCTTCAAAAGAAATTAAAAGGTTGAATTCACGAATATATATATATATATATATATATATATATATATAAGTTGCACTATATATTTCCTAATTGCCAAAAGGCGAACCTTGACAAGCCAATCGGGTTGCTACATCAATAACAATCATATTCAGATCTTACCTTTGCAAACTCTTCAATGCCCCCAGGAACAAGCTTCTTCAGGGCTTCCTCTGCCCGAGCCTCAATGTCCTCATCATCTGATCTCGACTCACCACTGCTAGTCCACTCTTCCTCATTACTTGCCTCATCCTCAACTTCTGATTCTGAAGTAACCTCTTCACCTTCATCATCTGATTCATTTTCGGAGTTATCTTCACCAAAATCCTGCAACGAATAGCGAGAACTTTGAGAACCATGAGAAAAAAGAATGATTGGCGGATTCCTTGAACAGCTAATGACTGCCTTAAGATACACTTACATAAGGAGCTAGAACACTACTGTCAAGAATCAACAAGGGAACTTGTAAATCCCGTGCAAGTGCTCTAATGAATCTTTCTCGATAAAGCTCAGTGCCTGCATCATCAGAATCATCAACCATTCACACGTTCAGCAACTACAACCGGGGGTCGTTCTGAAAATAAAAAAATTAACGAAACGAAAATTCAATAGCCTAAACCTGGTACGCTCTGAAGCAGTATTTTCCCGCTTGACGAATCTAGCCGTGAACCATATGTGGTAGTAAACTTCTTGTGTTTTAGATGAGAAGCAGCGCATTCCACTAAAAGGTTCTTGGAATGTTCACTGTGATTGGATAAGTTAGCATCAAACAAGCAAAAAATTTGACAGCCAAATAACATACAACATTAACAAAAAAAGCTTGGTGCTTACTGTATGTAGTAAGGAAATGTATCCCATGAGACCGTTTGTTTCTCCCATGGAATAACCCTTCGTAAGAACTCGTTTTTGAATCTTTGCCGTTTAGTTAGAAAAGGTGATTCTTTCCTTTTACTTTCAATAGCCAACTTCTCATTAACAAGCCATTCCTTTTGATCTTGCTCTCCAAGACGAGCATGTGCATCATGGTGATCCACATGCTCCTTGATATTTTCTTTACCGATGCTACCCTTCTCAGACTTGGATACGTCTTTCAGAGGCGCATGTTTATCTTCGCTTGCATTTCTTCCATCACCCTCTGAGCTATAAAATCGAAAAGAACCACTAGAATTTGCATATGATCCTGCAAGCAACCTTGGAGCAGCAGAACCAGAAAAGGTTGAAGAATTTGACAGATATCTTCTAATAAAACCGCTCCCGGAAAACCGGTTTGTTTCAACAGTGCAACGGCTTATGGATCGATAACCGGTTTTCTGGCCATGATTTAAACCAATTAAGTACTTGTATGGTTGAAACACGAGATCCCATCTTTTATTCTTATACTTCAGTCTCACTGAATTCATTGGAGCCTCTCACACGTTGTATAGATTAAAAAGATGGCAATGGGTGCCCCCAATACGCTTATTAACTTAGATCCCGCTACCTGAGTAATAGAAAAACAAGGAGCACAATAGAAACAAAAATATATATAAGTTAACCTTGTATACATATTATACATAGATTAAATGATGGGTTTCCATCTTGTTTATGTCATGTAACTTGCTGAAAACAAAGTGATGTTAGGGGCCTTTTGGTTGGTTTTCCGTTAATACCTGTATGGAAGAGTTGTCTGTGTGGGAAGGTTTTGTTTGGGAGGCTTTTTTCATAGATGAAAGGAAAGTGTTTTTTTAATTGGGAGGGGAAGGTTTAGAAAAAACTTGGCTTTCTGCATAAAGCTTCCCCCTAGAAGCTTACTGAAAAAGCCATTTCTATATCATTAAGCCACTTTCTATATCATTAAGCCACTACCAAACAAGCCACTTTCTATATCATCAAGCCACTAGCAACAGTCATGTATGGCTGACCGGATAAGTTGCAAGTCCCATAACCCATTAAGCTCATTAAGCTGCTAACAAATAGGCCCTTACTGTCAAAAGACCGAAATTAAGAAAACGAAAGCACTACATACAGCCTAATACTGGAACCAGGAAGCAGTTCAAATATTTTAACTATCAACTGAAATCCGGTCACAATTGTCATTCCTTGTTAATTGTGCTTTAACCTCAGGGTTCAGGACCTGCAAACAAATAAAATAACACGACCGAACTAACTGCCACAGGCTACCTATCTGAATTATGGACTGAGCCCATCCCTTAAAAAACTTAGAATTACCTAAAAGATACTCCTTTTCCGGTTTTCCCGAACCAGTCTGATTGTTCTTCTATTTACCTGTCACTTGAGCCAGATAGCTGGAACCCAAGACTACATTAGCTCTTAACGAATGCCTCCCAACCCACAACCTACATAATGGAAATTTACATATATTAATCCTAGAATCAAACCCGAATTGACTCGTAGGTATTCCTTTTCTATTCAGAATCTAAAAGTTCTCAGTCTTTCACCTCTATAAAATTGTAAAGTCTAGTTGTTCCACAATTCAATGAATCACCCTACATTGGAAGTGGTAGTTAAAGCACATAAACAAAATATAAACTTACCATTTCTTCATTTCAATATAAATGACATCCATCCAAACCAAACCCTATAACTATCTCTCTGCCTATCTAGATGTCAAATGAGCTCATCTCTTAACTTCATATCCTAATAGGAATTGGTTTTATTGCAGATTATGAATTGGTTCTTCCATTAAAGCATAATAATACATCACCCAACTAGAAAAGCAAAAACACCCATGTCATGTTTTGAATTATACGATGTCTGAAAGTAACAAAAACCAAAAGTTGAATCTTTCTTGGGATGGAGGGAAGCTTTAATTAACATGACATTGACATCCTAAAAGAAAAAAAGGGGGAAATAGCGAAAACATGAAATTTGAATGATGAACAAGTCTAGCAATTTCAGATAACAATCCAAGAAGAATCAGACCTTTTAATTCATTTATCTCTGCTGCGAAAGAAGTAAGATAATCTGAACTCAATCAAGAAACCGCCTTGGGTTTGAAACAGACGAAGAGGGATAGATAGAGGGATGAAGGACCGCTTATCAAGGGTTAAAAGGGATCTGGGTGCCTTCGATATCGGTAGGAAAAAGCGCTGAAAATTGATTGCGTTTATTGGTTTAACCTAAGGAGACATTGGTTTGGTTCTCCGCTGTTCCAAACAGCAAATGTGTGGAGGCTCAGGTCTTGGATGGCGGGTGACACTACGGGGTTCCTTGAATGAGGTATACAAGTACATTGAAAAAACCAATATTGTTGTGGTGTCCACCAATTGATTGTTTTTCTCTAATCTTAAACTCTATATTTACGGTCAAGGGTACTTGTATAATGCAGCTAGATACATTTTAATTTTAATATTTCGTTTTATTCTTCATTTTGGTTGATGTATAATATGGTCTTATGTGATTTTGAAAAAGCGATACTATTTTTATTTTTTAATAAAAATATAATTTTGAAGATATCATAAGAATTTGACATAAATATATCAATATTAGTATCAAATTAATTATTTAAAAAATTTCATTTTTTGTGTAATTTTTAATTCAGCTTTTTATTATAATTTAATTTATGTTCAATAACGAAGTAATTTATATTTGTTTAATAATATAATTTTGTATAAAGATAATAATTTATTATTTTGTAATAACTCAATAATTATTCTAATTGTATTTTATATTTTTTATATTTTAAAATGAGATGTTTATCTTCTATTTGATTATGTTTATCCGCAGTATGTTACACGAATTCAAATATGAAGCTTTACTAAATTGTACTTACGCACAATCTACTTGTAATCTTGAATTTTAAGTAATATGTATCAATAAACAGTGTTTCATGCATAAAAAATGGTTTTAAGAGTTTTTTGTCAAATGAATTATAATATAATATAGATATGAAAATGAATAATAATCTTTGGAATCACATAATGGCGTAATACATGATTTTTGTAACGTGATATTTGATTTTCTTTTTACGTTTTTTAAATGTTTCTTATTTGTTAGTTCTTTGTATATGACATAATGCAAATTATTTATTATCATTAATTTAATGAATAATGGTATCAACCATTTGTCTTATATATGGTATAGAGATTTTCCGTCATAAGTCACACCTTGAAAAACGTCATGATCTCGCCGTAACTCCTAAGACTTGCTTGACTTCACCACCACGTCACGTCTCACACCATTTAGAACATTGATTTAAATTGAGTAATTGTTTGTATCTCATAAACCAAGAAAAACGACTTTTATGCTCCATCGGTATGAAACAAGCGCCTCATAAACTGTTTTGATTTTATTCGTTTTCTATGATTACATTATGGAATTACTCCCTTTATTTTGGTGAAAATCAAGGATTAAGAACAGCTCTAATGGTTAATACTAAAGAGTTGCATTATGACGTGATCAGTTTTAAGTAGTTGTTGTTGATGTTGGAATGGGCATCAGATTAGCAGGTGTATAATTGTTAACCGTATTCTATGAATATAATATCTAACTGCTTATGTATACTTCATTCGGTAGGTTTAAATGTCTGTTTTCTTTTTATGTTGTTAGATTTTGGTTTAAAACAAAAAGGGTGGCGTCCGATTGGTTTGAGTCTGAGCTCCATATGTTAAAAAGTGTCTACATGTCTCAGGTTCAAATCCAAGAAGGAATAAAAGTCATTTTGTGGCCACGAAGGTTCAAGTGCGATGACTTCTGGCAACCTGCAAAACAGGTGGTCGTCTTGAGATTAGTCGGTTCGCATAGTGGATTGGATATTCAAGTTAATAAAAAAATGGTTTAAATGAATAGTGTTGCAACAAGATAAGAACTATACCTAGTTTCAAAACATATAAAAGAGTTAGTTCATGCGTTATTTATGATTAACACTTATAATTACTCATAAATATTATTCATGCTAAATAATCCTAAATATTATACATTATTAACTATCACACGTCTTTAATATTCATTATATTATGTATTTTCAGTATTAATAATTTTTATGATGAATATTATTCGTCCCTAGATGATATGATAATAAACATAAAGTAATTGTAGAAGGAGAGTGAATACAATTACACGTATTTTTTTCAACTTTTGATTCTTATTAATCTATATCGAAAATTAATATGCAAAAATACAGATTGTTGCTGAATAAGGAAAGATAAACCTAACACAAACAAGATCACACACATAATACATTGCAAAAACAACACATAGAGTACTTGTAAGGAAACGAAGAACAATTAGATTTATTCACACACAATAAACCATGAGAGTAGAAAAGGAGAGTTGATCGGCTTGAGTATGTCACTGGAAAATTCTATTAGTGAAGCGTTGTCGCATGGGAGATGCATTATGCCTTTCTATACCACCCGTCCATTTAATGCATGGGGATATTCGTCACGTTGGGATAAGATGACATACGTTGACCTGACCACTACTGATATGTCATTAACACATACACTAATTGTATGTAGAGACGACTATTTAACAAGGAATGTCCCTATTAGGTACAGGGGATAAAAAAGATATGGTCAATTTGTAGGCAAATCTTCATTTTATCGGCTAGTTGTTTCAAATTATCTTCAAATCAACTACTTGTAGTCTTGGTGTATATTTCAGATAGTTGATCCACAAACCGCATCGGTGATCTTCTATCTTCATTTTGGCTAGTTTTTGATTTTGTAAATGGCTTTTAGTTTGTACCAATAAACCAATAACTACAAAGTAATTGGATTTCAAATTGTAATTGGATCGGATCGAATCGAATTGAAAATTTCAACAGCCGGTTTGGATCGGTCGGTTCTCGGATGACAATCTAGAACAGACAAAAAACGAACCGATCAACATTCAATTAATCATCCGATAACCATCCAGTTGTCCATCAAACCATTACCCAACTATCATTCAATTAATTTATTTTCAAATTGCTTAAATCGGAATATGTTTTACGTGAGACTTTGAATTTTTAATTTATCTTGTGTTGATTTTAACACATATTAAAATAGATTAATTAATTTGTATGATTGTTAGAGAATTGGATTGAATTAACACACTGGATGAATTCAATTTTATCGGGTCATCCATTAGATATCCAATAAAATTATCCAATGGATGGAACCTAACCGATCAAATCATCAATTAGATTGGATTTGGTCTGTTATTCAATGTTAATCGGATCAACTCGGTTGACAAAGTCCAACATCCAATTGATGATTGGATCGGTTCAGTTTCCCTTACATCAAATGAATATCAACCAATGAACAAGTCTAATATTTATTAACAAACAATATGAAGTGAAAATTTTGAATAACTTTTACCAAATACTTTATAATCTATATTATATTATAAAACATTTGACAAAAACTCTTAAAAACCATTTTTATGCATGAAACACTGTTTATTGATATATACTACTTAAAATTCAAGATTACAAGTAAATTATGCGTAAGTACAACTTATTAAAGTTTAATGTTTGAATTTGTGTAACTAACTTCAGATAAATATAACCAAATAGAGGATAAACATTTCATTTTAAATATAAAAAAACTAAAATATAATCAAGATAATCATTGAATTATAACAAAATATTTAATTACTATTATTATAAAAACTTATATCATTAAACTAAAAATAAAAAAATGGATTAAAGAAATACACAAAAAAAAAAGAAATTTTAAATAATTAGTTTGATACTAATATCAATATTTTTATTTTTTATGATTTCTTTATATTTATATTTTATTTAAAAATAAAAAAATTAATTTTTTTTTTCTAAAACCACATAAAATCGTATTATAGCATCGACTAAAACAACAAAAAATGAAATACTAAAATCTAGATATATCTCACTGTACATCGATTGAAATTGATATATTAGTCATCTATTAACTATAGATTTCATCCATACCCTTTCGAAATTACAATAACGTCCATGTGCTTATTCCATTAACAAGTCCATGTGCTTATTCCATTAACAAGCCCATGCGATAAAGGTCAATTTAGTCAAATAAAAAAATTGTTGGTTACAGGTGTTTGAAGGGCTTAAATCAGTTAAAAGAACTCGTAAATCCCCCCTCCCCCCCTCCCCTTCGCTTCCCTTCAGTCTTTCTCCTTGGCGGAGCAAAGATGAAAACATTCTCTCTGTCATATTGCATATGTGTTGTGCGTGTTTCTCATTCTCTCTGGTACCGACAGTGTCATCTTCATCTTCTAGGGTTTTTGTTATTCAATTTCATCTGCTATATGGCGTTCTTTATCTTCATTGATTGTATTTTAGGGTTTCATTGATTAATCGGTCGGCTTGTTAAGTTCTTACGATCATTCGTTATTGACTTGTAATTGCTAGTTCTACTAGAAAAACTGAGATGGTTTGAAATTCCCCTGTGTTTCGTAAAAGATTTGTGGAATGGATAACTCAAATTGTTCTATAAATAGGCATAACGAGCATTTTGTAATTGGGGCCAAATATTTGATTTTCGTAAAATATGGAAGGTGATACAAATATTGCAACTAATTTCAGGATCAATATTTAAATAAAAATTAGCATTATTGAAATCAACTTTGAATTGATCCTCTGTTAAATGCCAAATGGTTGATCATGTGATATTTAGAGAGGCATACACCATGATATATGAGGTCATGAACCTCTAGATACCAAATAGGTTAACTAGAGAGACGAGTTTGAATTTCCTTAAAGAAGGGAGTTTGGAAACCTTGGATAAATCGAAGGCGAGAATATTGTGTTACTCATTGCTCAAGTACACTGCTGCGGTATTCTCCTAAGGCCCAAATAGGGAAGATGTTTCTGTATGCTGCATATGTAATCATGCAGGTCCTGTTAAACGAACCTATGATCTCCTGCAACAATATGAATGCATTCATTTTAGTTTCTCAAGATTGTTTAAGAACAAAATTAAAGCCAAAGTTCATTGCATCATCACCACCAAGCTAAAACATGAGGAATCACTTATTTGATCTATTGAAGCATCTTAAATGGAATTCATAAACATTCATAGGATCATATGACTAATTGATGGAGCGTGGGAAAGATTTGGTGTTGCTGAACAAGTCTTGATGATCTTGGGGAAAGAAATGGAAGTGTGAAACTAATATCATAAGGTAAGCAATCCTATATCTTATAAGCACGGAGATAAGATGTTAAATTTTGTCAACAGAATTCCCACTTATGTAATGGCTAGATCTTTGAGTTCACTGGAAAGTCTGGGATTGAAACTTCAATTTGACTAGTACACCAACATTCCACTTTAAATGTGCAAGTACATGTAGACATATCTTTTTTTATGTGTGTCAATTTTATCAATATACAAATCAATGTTGAATATAATTTATTGTAGTTTCTAAAATAGCTTCAAGGCTACCGGTTACATGGCTTACCTGTTGTGGGAAATCTCCATTCTCCATTTGAGAGTTAATCAATACTTGTGCTGCTAGGTGCAACGGTGTTGCGTCTCTATTGGCCTGAAAGATAAGCTTGTTAACTAATGAATAATGGTTGGGAAGTAAGATTAATGAAGACCTACAAACATATGCAAGCCTTATAAGATAGGAAAAGTTTTCCCAACACCCGAACATCAATACCTCACCTCTGCTAATAGCACACCAGAGTTTGAGGGGTTGTTTTGTTCATGTTAGGTTTTGACAATGGAAATGTTGAGGACTTAGGAATGGAAATCGGAACGAGTTTCATTTCCCCTTAGTTTTTTTAGGAATGTTGCGTTCCCCAGTATATATCAAAACACACACAATTGATGTTTTCGTTTCCATTCCCTACCACTTTTACCTCTAACTAAGCACCGCTCGAATACTTATCTGCTTTAATGAAGGTATATGAGTACCTGCTCAGCATGAATGAGAGCAAGCAGAGCCCAAGAAGTATTCACAATATGAGAGCGACCTCCTTCAAGATTGGTATACACCTGTATGGAAACGAGTAATAGATTGCCATAAGGGTTTAGGCTAGATAAATGAGGCACATGTCATCGTACTTGTAGTTCAGTTGAACCTCACCTTGTCCTGACATGAGAGGTAACTCTCTCCCCAGCCACCAGAAGCAAGTTGTTTACGCAATAAAAAGTTACAAGCCTTACGAACGCTAACGCAATTAGAGAAGTTTCTTCCAGCAGCTACTAGTCCTTCAATTCCAAACCATGTGGCATAGGTGAAACAAACTCCCCATGAACCATACCTAATGAAATTAGATTATACACATGTAACCGGATAAAGAATCACAATTCATTGGCACAAGAAAGAATGACGAGCATATTTGGAAAACACATAAGTAGGATCAATTTGCATATGAACAACAAGAAGATGAATGACAAACCATGAACCGTCTGATGCTTGCTCTTTTTCAATGAATGCAACAGCTTTGTCAATACTTCGTTGTACTTCTTCTCTCCTATAATCAGGGTATGATTTCTTGAATGTTGTCAGAGCTTGGATTGCATCTGAGGTACATTCTAAACATCTGAAGACAGTAATGGGTTTGTAAATAGCAAAAATGATTAGAATTTCAAAAAGAAAAATAGAATACAGGTGTTGATTCTTACGGGTAGTCTATAACGACGTTACCAAATGTTTCAACAGGATTAATCCACTGAAAGTAGGTTTGCATGAGAAATAAGAAATGAGAGTGAATGAAATAGAGAGAAGCTGTAATGATACTGAAAATCTACTGTAAAACAAAATAAAGCATGAGTTAACTCCATGCTAACTGGATTTCTGTCATTTTTGATGTAGTACCTCCAACCATTTGTAGGATCTTGTAAGTTCATATGTAGCAAAACTACCATTGGCATTCTGCACACATATAAAGGGTAGCTTCTTGTTAGTTTTGTTTAATTATAATTTTGGTACTAAACTCGTTTCATGAAGTATATATATATATATATATGACCGAAGAGTAAAATTGGCAAAGTTTGGGGCAAGATGTCAGAGCATATGAGATAGCACACACAAAGACAACTCTCTGAAGCAGTTTATTGGTAAGCATTAGTCTTCGTGATTATCTAATCGATTAAAATTTATAATTTGTTTAGGAGACTTGATTTTTGTCTCTAATTGCATTATTATTGATGGGTCTTATACTTCTTTAGTTATTGTACTAATATGTATATTGTATTATTTATTATAAAGGCAGTTCTTTATTACTTACTAGGCAACCTTAAGACAACAGTGGGTTATTTTTTGGGAATCAATGGAAAACAATTGCTAGTTGCAACATTCTAATTACCTGTAAAGATAGTATAACGTTAACGGCATCATACAACCGCATTATATCTAATGGTTCACCAACAGCTTCAGATGGCAATTTTCTTAGCATGAGTGCAGCCTGATGAAGGAAATTATTAACACTGACATAATAAACCAAACCAAACAAACCCAGTATGTCATAACCAAGGTGGGAAGACCTAAACACCCTGGTCTAACCTAGGACTCGAGATATCTAACTCAGACAGTGCTAACCATCGACATAAGTAGACCACTTATATATGTTAAATACTCACCTTTAACCCTTCAGCAGTGCAATCTGACACGATCCATCCATTATCTGCAGTTGAGAACGGCCAACCACCTTTTGAAATGTGACGATACCAATACTTAGGATCACCAGGGCAATTCTTTAAGATCTTTAGAGCAATAAGAAACAATTACCATGACTTAAACTTTGAAGTTACAGTGGCTAATTTCAAAGTCTTGTTAACTGTGTGTTTCACCTGTGACCTTTTTAGGAAAACATGTGCCTTTCTTAGCGTTGGACTAAATTCTTCAACGAGATTTGTAGAAACAATTGCTTGAATGGCGAAAGCAGTGTCCCATAATTGACTACCATTATAACCCTGAATGATGTGATTTAACTGATTATGTATATAAGAAATTCCATACAATGTATAACAAACAACATCTTATGTTTTATGTACACCTTCATCTTCATGCCATCTTCAGCAAGCCATAGATGATCATGTATTCTCGGGAGATGAAACTTGAAAGCCTCTGAATTTGGATCTTCTACCCAACAACAGAGCATATTTATCACCTGAGAGATAGAAGTTAGGCTAGATGGGAATGTAGAAATCTGACCCGGAGATAGGGTCAGGGAGGCGTAGGATGCATGCTGACCTTACCTTTATCTCAAATGACACAGACTGTTTCGTAGAAACCCCCGACTTGTGAAAGTTTAACATCCTCAATTTACTTAATTTGAAAAGGTGATTCACAATGTTGATAGGGACATGGAACTATGGAAGTTTGCTTACTTTGTTTATTGAACTTAGGCATACATATCGAGTATTCAAGTCTTCATAATGAATATGCTCCATGACATGGCGAAGCGCCTTCTCTCGCAACTTCTTCCCGGGCCATCTCATAAGAACTGGTTCCACCATCTTGTCAATAGTTGCCCACAGAATGTCTTGAATAAGAGGGTGTGGATAAAAAAGCTCTTCCTGCAAAAAAGTAAACACTATCATATTGGTAATGTTAACGTCTTAATGTTTGAAGTGAAATGAAGGCCATAGTGAACTGGTTCCAGTTGATTTTTTTTTTTTTTGGTTTTTTCTTGAATGTAAATGATATTTTTTCAAAGTATACAAATATAATGTCTTTATTATCCATGAAAACACACACGATAGTAACCGTATCAATGGTAATTGTGCGAACACAAATATATACATACTGACATTCACGTGTATACATATGTGTGTATATGCATACAGGGTCGGGTTCCAGAGAGAATAGAAATTAATCAAATTATGGTGAGAAAAGTAAGAAGAGATCTTCATCATTGGATCAATCCTAATTGAAGAGAAATACTAGATCAATTCCCTTATAAAACGTAATTCATGAATTGGTTTGAAACTAAAAGTGATCAAGGATCCAAATCTCTTCTTACACTTCTCACCTTAACTTTTTTTCTCACACGATCCATCGTCTATGCATACATGGGAACACATATTGAACGTTAAAAATGATAGAAAATAGATTAAAAGACACTCAGAAATTGAGTGTAAACTAACCTTTGCACATAGATTTCGTGCTTTATTCCAATCTATTTCATGATAAGGGATGGTATACAACTCGTTTCTCAAAGCCAAAACCGTAGGCGTGATAGGACCAATGAACCTCTTACCATATAAGTACGACATACCCAAAAATGGCATTCGAGCATGACACCATGTCCGACCTGCAACTTTTCCATTGTTATGGACATTCACACATATAGAGAGATCCCGAGGAACCAAAACAGGCTCACCTGGATGCACCGGAAGAACATATGGAACCAACCAGAGTTCAGGCGGCAACGGGTTGTTTCCTGACCACTCGTATACCCCGAGTACCTATAATCATCAAGGATACAAAATTATTAAACAAAATAAAACTAAACACACTTGGTATGCCCCATTTCGAAGTAGGGTATGAGGTGGGATGCACCTAGGGGTGGATCTACATGCATTCATATGGTATTACGTGCAGCCATATATTTGGTTATTTGTGACCATAAATGTTGAAAGGATAAGGGTATGTGTGTAAAATTTAAAATTTAAAAAGATATTTATCTGGTGCAGCCACTTCAAAAATTTTCTGGATTTGCCTCTGCAGACTTTTACCCATTACCACAAATTTGGGTTTATAGGATGTCAAAAATGTCTAAGTGTCTATATAAACTTTAATTTATAGGACCAAACAAGAAAAGTGTCATTTAAATGTGTTGTAATAAGTTTATTGCATGTTTTTTTGGGTGTCATAACAAGTTTTTTTGTAAGGATAGTTTTATATAAAACAACAAATGTCATATAAAAAAGTGTAAATATAATAGTTCTTAAAAGTGTCCTATAAAACTTGTTACGGTGTTTAAAAGTGTTATATATAAACTGATTACAACACATTTACATAAGACGTTTTATTGTTTGGCCATATAAAACTGAAGTCTTATAAAGTGGTCTATTTGGACATTTCGAAGTGTCTTGTAAACCGAATTTTGTCTAGCGGTACCCCACCCAGTCCCCAATGAGTGGAATGGTTGTTCTATGAAAACTGCCGACTTTAAGTAAGGTGAAAACGAGTAGGCAAGAGTTACGACAAGTTCCCTACTGAAAGCCAAATCTTTCCCCAAGACGTGATCATAGTAGCCCCGCCTTGGTCCAAAATCCACGTTCGTGCCTTTTGCATTGCTGCTTCGCCATCTTCAGCTCCTCCTCCAAGCAATCTCAATGTCACATAGTTTAGGACGCTACCGAACATGGTGCTATGACCTTCGATATGCAGACCCCATCCACCATCTTTATTCTGCAGTGATGGCATGTTTTAAATCTCGAAGACATGGGCATACCTCATAAAAAGAAGATTAATCTACACATGCCTGGTGATTGTAGATATGACGAAGGATCTCGATTTTATGGTTGTTCGATAAGACTGCATCTAATGCCCCGGTAACGGATAAGGTAATAACCTATATGCAACACGTTAGTCGTTAAATATACGGGAAGTGGGTCCCGTACGAGATCAAACTGTGAATCCAACTACATCAAACAGCCTGAACCCAATTACACCAAGCAACACAATAGGGTGGAAAACAACTCGAGTTATAATGTAAATTTCTTTTTGAAGATTTTCGACTTTGGTTTTCCTATGTCGGAATTTCATAGAGAAACTCTTGGAGATGCTCTCGTGGAGTAGACATCGTGCATTAAGGGTTCGTTTGGTTTGCAATAATGAAGTGGATTTGGGAGGGTTTGGATTTCAAATTCATTTCAATCTCGTGTTTAGTTTGCAGGATTGTCCGAATTTGAAATCCTTTGTTTGGTGGATTGGAAATCGTTAGGGAAGAGTTTGTATTTCAAATCCTGCTCTGGTCGGATTTCATAAAAAATACATTGCTTCTTTAACGTGCGTACACGTGGAGATCTCTAATACTACTAAAAAAATGAATTTTCCGGCGGATCACTGGCGGACATGGAAAAAGTCAACTTTCGTTGACGTCCGCACAAAACCGCCACAAATTATTTAAAAGAAAAACGTATTTTTTATAAACAAACAAATAATTACAAAAATGAAAATTTAAAACCCAATCCAAATCCTACAAACCAAACATAACATTCCAAATCCTACAAACCAAACACATGAAGAATTCCAAATTTATCTCAATCCAGATCTCTTCATAAAATTTGAATCCCTCAAAAAGAATCATGCAAATCAAACAGATCCTAAAGGATTATAATTTACCAAACCAGGCAATAGAATCATAGGACCTCCGTAATCGCCTGGCCAGTGTCCATCGTCTGCCTGCAGACTCGAATAGAAACATACGGCTTTCCTTAATATGTTCGCTACTTTAGCCTCCGTAATATCTTCTACATCTGTTATCTCGACTTCTGGTACGATAACAGGATGTGGATTCTCCTTTGCAAACTACATGGGTACAAGAGAAAGTCTCGATTAGACTCATTCCATTCAATATAGAACCGACATGCAATTTAAAACAAACCTGAATGCGCATGAGCATATCCGAGCTTTGCTTTTGTTCGAACCGATTCTCTGAAAAGATTTGTCGGGCCTTTTCAACTTCAGCAATTTCGTCGAAGGAACCTAGCTCGGGATCAAACTCCCAAACTTGACGTCCAACGTGATCGTTGATAGAATGGAGCCATGGACTTCCTCCCTCCGCAACCTTTAGTTTCCACATTTTTGACCTTCTTCGAGACACAAACACGAATGCCAAATCAATCAAAAGTTGATTTTTTTTACTTCCGGACTTCAAAACACATTCGTACGAATACGATAGAAATTCAAATTCGAGTGCAAAATCCAAAAGCCAAAAGCATGACGATCAATAAAAAGGTCACACCTTAGACGAAACCATCGAAAAAATGCCTAATTTGTTGAAACATGTGTTTTGTGTTTTCTTTATGTCGTTTACGTCTTTTAACTTGGAAGAGTAAAAATGCGAACAAACTCTTCGAAAGCAAAATTTGAACACGTATTTTTAAAAGAAGATCGAAACGTTGTTCCTAGTTAACACTCTGAAGAAACTAAGGTCTCGTTTATATATGATAATTTCAATAATAATAATATATAATATTTAACAACAATAATAATTTTATTTCAAACGAGGGGTAATTTTGTCATTCCAATTTATTATTACTTGTGGTGTCGCGGTATAAAAGCGTATTTGAAAAATTAGTTGACGATGTACCAACTAATGGACGAAATGAAATATACATTCGGTGGTTTTTGTGAACGTTAAATATCATGTTGAATGATTTTGTATTTCTAAAAAATTTGGAATCGGAGGAAATAATTTGTAACAATTAAAAGAAAGTTATAAACATATGGCCATCAATTACAAATAAATGATCATATGAGAATAAAAGTTAAAGTGAGAAGCGTAAGAAGGGATCTGAACACTTAACTGATCGTTTTTGACCTTGGCATACCTTAAAGAAAACCGTAAAACACCTTCATGTGAGCGCATTTTAGTCATTTTGCATTCTATACATTAATTATTGGCAGAAACATAAAATAGATATGCATAAACATTAAAATAACAAACTAAATAACTCTACTTCATCGTTCTTGAATCCTTTCTTCTTCGTCCCTCACCTTCATCGCAACCCTTTCACTTTTCAAAAAAAAAAAAAAAAACCCACCCAGAACCGTTGTTTGTAGACTGTAGAACGAATAAATGAGAAAATGAATGAAGATAGATAATACCGCTCAAAATATACATATACGTGCACACATTATTTTTATGTAGCTCATTGAATTATACGCTAATCGTGCACAACCAACTGCGTTGTGTAATGCTGATACACGATGCTGCAAAATAAATTATTAAGAAGCGGTATAGTACTCATTTAGCCTCTTCAATTACCTGACATTCACAGGAGAACGGGGATATAAGTGTTGAGCTCGTCATTGTGTCAATTTTGGAGCTAAAAATCATAATAAAGTTTTTATAGATTGATGTTCGTGGGTTTGGTTTCTTGAAGCTGGTTTCTTCACTTGGTGACAAAATCCAACAAAAGAAAACCCATAATTTCATTGAAGTAATCAAGCATCACCGTTGCTGTTTCTCAAAGTTAGCTTCAGTGGAGAAGAAGATCGAAAAAGGTGGTTGTCGACAAGGACACGTTTCAGTAGGGAAAGACATGGTATCGGGTTGGGGGGTTTATCAGGTTTTCTTTTGTTTTTGTTTCTTTAAATTGCATTGAAACTTCCACACAAACTTTAAAACATTTGCACATTACTTTTTTTTTTACAAATTAATGTAAAATGACCAAAATGTCCCTCATTCGACTAGCAGGTGAGGGCATTTAATGGAGGATATTAACAGGTGTCAAGGTTAAAGGATAATTGGTAAAAGAAAATTCAAAGGTTGGGGGGGCTATGGTGTAATGTCTAAACAATAGTGGTTCTTGTTAGAGTTTGACTATAGTAGAGGGACTATATATGTAATTTACTCATAAACTTTTGCCGTCACGTCGCACAAACGGACGGGGCCGCACGTTAAATAAAAGGAAAACCTAAAACTAACGTCGTTAGAGACACCATAAATATCTACACACGGACCTCACGCTCACTATATATTCACCGAGGTTTCGCATCTCCCATCCTACTCCTCTAAAACCCTAATATTTTCTCTTCTAGGGTTTTTGTAGTTGCTCTTACTGCAGCAGCTACTTAAAGTCCGGCCTCCTCCTTTCCCTTCACCAAGAACCCTAATTTGATTTATTTTTCTCTTCGATTCTTCTCATGGGGAAATCAGCCAAGAAGTCTGCCTCCAAGGTACCGTTTTCTCCGATTTTTCAGTTTGGTGTCCTGTGTATGTATTTATTTGTGTGTATAATGATGAATTTGTTTTGATGTCGTTATAGGTTGAGTCCGCTCCTGCTGTTGTCGCCCAGCCGACGAAATCAATGAAAAAAGGTAGCTTCTTCTATCTTCTTTCTTTCAATGTTGTTTGCTTCCTAGTTCTAATTTGTTCATCGTTTATCTATGAATTACGGGTTTTAATAAATGGGTATATATGCTTTCGGGTTGATTTCTTGTTTGATTTCGTTAGTTTTTGGTTTTATGAGTTATGTGATGTAGGCAATAGGGTACAAAGCCATCGATTGTAGTTGGTTCTTGATTATCTCAATTAATCATTCCTTTAGTTTCTTTGATTTTGTTAGATTTTAAGGAGTTTTCTGATTCGTGTGTGTTAATTTCATTTGGTCGTACTATTGTTACTTCCTTTCCAAGGGAGTCTATGTTTGGGTTGTGAATGTCAACATGGTTTATTTCTGAGTGTTTAAATTGTATAAGGGTATTGGTAGTTGTAAAAAGGTGTGTGGTAGAAATGTTTTCAAAGCGTAATGAGTTTTAATTCTACTAGAAGAGCTTTCAAATTTAAACCGATTGTGAGATGTTGCCTGTCGATGGCTGTTCTTTTGTGTTTTAATCAAGTATTTCACTTGATGTAGGCAAGAGAGACGCAGAGGAGATTATTGAGAAGAAGGTAGTGAGTAGTAAGAAGCAGAAGATAGTCAATGGTGGTGTAGCCCAGGCTGTTGAGAAAAAGAAGGTCGAGACAAAGACCCAGAAGAAGAACGCCAAGAAAGAGGAAAGCAGTTCCTCTGAAGAAAGCAGCTCAGAGTCTGAGGAAGAGCAGAAGAAGGTATAATCTTTATTATACTTGCAACTTTGTGTTTGGTTTAGCATCTGTATATATATTTCATTATTATTCAAGTGTATTTGATCTTGTTTGCTTGATATTTTTAATATGTACTGATGCTCATAATGTTAAAATACAAGGTTGTTGCATCAAAGAAAGCAGCCCCTGTGGTTAAAAAGCCTGTCAAGGAGTCTAGCAGCGATGAGTCTGACTCTTCCTCTGATGAAGTAAGTGATGGTCATAGTTATTTTTGTTAAGCCGCTGCTTTCTATTATATGGCTCTCATATTGTGGTGTAGTTGTAATAACTTATCTCTACCTTCCTACAAACCTTTTTAACATCCTGCAGGAGCCTAAACCTTCTAAGAAACAGTCTGTTTCCACCGCCAAAAATGGATCGCTTGGTAAACCTGTTAATAAGGCTAAGTTGCCTGAGAGTTCGGATGAATCTGAATCTTCGGATGATAGTGATTCCTCAGACGATGAAGTGAGTAGAGTTTGTAAATCTTGCAGCACCTGGATACAGTTTGGCTAATTCACATGCGATGCTTGCAGTCTACCCTACATGATAAAAGGTTGTTTGCCACTTCTCTAAGTATTGATGGTAATTGTGTAGGAGGAAACAAAGGTCAAGGGAGCTGCTGATTTGAAACAGAAGCCTGCTGCTGTGGCCAAGAATGGTGCTGTTGCAGCTTCTAAGAAGGATGAATCAAGTGATGAGTCTGAATCAGAAGATGACAGTTCAGAAGATGAAGTAAGAGGCATTTGAATTTGGTTTAACATCTTTGTGTAAATGTCTTGTATATATATAAGCACTTTAGGGACTAATCAATGGACACAAATTCATGTTAAGGCCCCAAAGAAGCAGCCTGCCAAAAATGGAGCTGTCGTGGCCCCTGCTAAGAAAGTAGAGAGTTCTGAAGATTCTAGTTCTGAAGAGAGTGATTCTGATGAAGAAGAGGTATGTTGATTTGTTTTAATCTTCTTTGAATGATTAAACTCAAGCAACAGTTGCTTGTTTTTCTGATGTTATGGGTAATTTTGAATGTGATTGTGCAGGTTAAAGCCGCACCTGCAAAAAAACCTGCTGCAATTGCTGCTGCAACCAAGGTGTGTTCAATGCGCTCTTTTTTCTCTTTGTTCTTGTGCTGTCACATTGAGTCACACTAGCTGCATATGTTTTACAAATATATATTAATAGTTTATTGTCATTTAACTCTTCATGGAATTACAGAAGCCTGAATCTGATGATGAAAGCTCAGAAGAGAGTTCTGATGAAGAGGAACCTCAAAAGAAAAAGATTAAGGTAACATTGTAGGAACTGTAAATATTGTATTTCAAATGACTACCAAAAATGATGATACAACTTGAGGTCTACAAACTATGTTTATAAACGGTGGTTTATTTTGTTGAATAAATTGCAGCCATCTGACACCAAAGCTGCTGCAAAACCAACCCCAAAAGCTGAAGAAGAGGATAGCAGTGATTCTGAGGAAAGTTCTGATGAAGAGCCAGCAAAGCCACAAGCTGTGAAAAAGGTAGGTGGATTTTTTAACTCTTGTTGGTCCACTGATGGTTCACTTCAGACAGCCTTGTTTATTCATTCAATCAATTTTGCTTGTAGCCTGCACAAGCTGCAAAGAAAGCTAGCAGTTCTGATGAGGATTCAGAAGAAGATGATGAAGAAGATGATAGTTCTGATGAGGATGAAGCACCTGCCAAAACCAATAAGAAAAGTGTAAGGATTGTTGTTATATTTCCAGTGTGGTGGGTGCATTGCATCCCTTTTTATATATTGAATTAGTACAGATAAAAATGCTACAATTACATGGTTTTATTTCTATTCTCGTTGTTTATAATTCAAATATTTGCAGGATACTGATGTGGAAATGGTTGATGCTCCATCAGCAAAGAAAGCGGTTAGTCTTCAATATGTATATTTGTTTTGTTGTTCTTAACAAATTTGATTGCATTACTAATAAATGGTAAATTTGCAGCCTCAGACCCCAATGACTCCTCAAGCTACCGGAACTAAAACTTTGTTTATGGGCAATTTAAGTTTCTCTATCGAGGAAGCTGATGTGTAAGTGCTTTTTATCCTTTTTAAGCCTTGCAACTTTGTTGTGTCGCATCATTTCTGATGATTATAATAACCCTGCAGAATTAATTTCTTCAAAGATGCTGGTGAAGTTGTTGAAGTCCGCTTTTCCATGAGAGATGACCGCTTTGCAGGTTATGGACATGTTGAATTTGCCACCCCTGATGCAGCACAAGAAGTATGGTTCTTTCTTTGATTTATTCAAATGAAAGTTAGTTTTTATTTACAAAATTGTCTGATAAATATTTGCATTGCATTTTTTCAAAAAGCACAATGTACATGATTTTGTTGATCTTGAAATCTTTGTGACTAATGAATATGATTCTATTTTGCAGGCTCTCAAGCTTAATGGGGAATCGTTACTTGATCGTCCTGTTAAACTTGACTTGGCAAAGGAAAGAGGTGCATACACTCCAGGCAGCGGGTAAGATGCTTTTGGAATATGCAGTTTTAACATCATCTATTTGAAAACTGGCTTCTAAACTGATAATTCTCATTTATTTCTGCAGCAACGAAAGGTCTTTCCAAAAGAGTGGTGGCCAGGCTCTAACTGCATTTGTGAGGGGATTTAGTGCTGATGATAGTTTTGACAATGTATGTTTAGATACCTGAAATCTGGTGTCATTATACATTAAAATATGATTATATTTTTCTGTTTTCAAGATGAATCATTTTTGTGCTTTTCCTACTGGTTTTTTACGAGTCTGAATTCTTTTGCAGCTAAGGAGTACCCTTGGGGAGCACTTTGGACAATGTGGTGAGATTTCACGGATGTCGATTCCAAAAGATTATGAATCTGGGGGTCCTAAAGGGTATGCGTTTTGTATTCAGGAGTTAATTTTGTAGTTTAAGCTTGTTTTCACCACAAAATTTTGGTATTAACCTGTTAAATGGTATTTTTTTCAGGGTTGCTTTCATAGATTTTGCCGACCGTAATGCCCTTAACAAAGCTTTGGAACTTAGCGGAACTGATGTTGGAGGAGGCACCATAATCGTAGAGGAAGCCAAGCCCAGAGGTGACAGAGATGGTGGATTTAGCGGTGGACGTGGTGGAGGCCGTGGCTTTGATGGCGGTAGGAGCGGCGGAAGAGGAGGTAGATTTGGCGGCAGAGATGGTGGATTTAGCGGTGGACGTGGTGGCAGGTTTAGTGGAGGCCGTGGCGGCAGAGATGGTGGCCGTGGAGGACGTGGCGGCAGAGGTCGTGGACCTAACAGGCCAAGCATGGCAACACCTGGTACAGGTGTGTGTTTTTTGGCATTTTTATAAAATCTTTTTCAATTGTTTTTTTTTTCAAATAGAAGATAAGATTCTCATAAATTGTGCTCTAATGTTGCAGGAAGGAAGACAACATTTGGTGATGATTAAGCATGGGAGCTGTTGTAACCTGGTTGCTTGTTTTTAGGGTTTGTGATGACAACATTTTTATGGGTTCTTTTTATTTCATGGATGATATGATAGACATGATGAGATTTTGGGTTATTATGTAGTAGTTTTGACTTTCCCCTAAAGCTAGTTTGATAATATGTAATATTTTTGATAAGTTTATTTCAATTAAAGCTGTTCTCTTCTCCATTTTTGCTTCTGGTTTCTTATCTCTACTCATGCCAAAAATTGCTTATAGATCTATTGTACTGTTTTTGTCTATTTTTTTAAATGTGGTATGGAAGCTGCTTGTCTTTTTTGGCATGATGTGATTTGTGGGGGATAGAAAATGCATTTTCATCCTCATGTTTTGTGTCTGTGTGAGAAAAAAATGCAATTTTCATTGTCTCATGTTCGATATGGTATCAAATTTTGAGTCGAACTTGTGTGGATAAATAATGAACATCGCTTATTCTAGTGTTTATCAGTAAAATATAAAACAGTTTAACAAGGTTTTTTGTGAATTTTCTAGTGTAATATCAACCTTTTAGATAAAGGGTTTATTTGTTTTAGAAGCACTACTTGCATGTTGTTAAAAGTGTTTTTGTAAAAAACAAATTTATTTTTTTGTAAAAAAACCTTTTTTTGGGCTAAATGTTCATTAAAAAACAAAGAAAAAACAATTAAATTCAAAATCTTTATACTTTCTCTATTTTAAAGAATTATTTCGGTTCGAATTTTCTATTTTTTTTTGTTTTGAAGATTTTAATTATATTAAAGATGCTCTAACTGTATACATATTCAATTTTTATAATTATATTATGACAGATAATGAGACTATATAACGAAAAGATTTCTGAAAAATATATTATTATAATAAAAAACTAAAATGGAAAAAATGTTATTTTATTCATTGGGCTTTTTAAAAAATAATATAGAGATTCTTATTTGATTTTCAATGATGCGAAATTGATAAAATAATTGCAATGTTAAATTGCATAAATTACCATAAATAATTAGGAAGTTTCGCTTAATTTTTTATTTGGTTGTTCAACTTTAATATATAGAGGTGAGTATTTATACAATCTCTTACATTTGTACAATCAATACAATTCAATCTTAACTGTTCATTTAATTTGATGAATATGTAATTTAATAAAAGTTTTGATTGTTTTTTTAATATAAAATATTGATTATAATTAATGAACATTATTCATCTTCTATAAATATTTAAATCATAATAAATGGACTCTCATCATTTCCATAAATATTTCAATTTACTGGGTTGAATTGGTTGTATAAATATGATGGGTTGAATTTGAAACAAACTCTTAATATATATATATATATATATATATATATATATA
>NC_037542.1:12530046-12557842 GCF_001531365.2 Cynara cardunculus var. scolymus | reverse complement strand
TTTTTTATATTTAAAATGAGATGTTTATCCTGTATTTGATTGTGTTTATCTGCAGTTAGTTACACGAATTCAGATATGGAGCTTTAATAAGTTGTACCTACGCACAATTAACTTGTAATCTTGAGTTTTAAGTAATATGTATTAATAAACAGTACTTTACGCATATAAAATGGTTTTTAAGAGTTTTTGTCAAATGATTTATAATATAGAATATATATATTTTATATATAATTTAATTTAAGTTTAATAATAAAACATTTTATTTTTGGTTTAATATTATAAATTTTATAAAAATAATAATTAAGTATTCTGTTAGAATTTAATGATTATACTTATTATATTTTAGATTTTTTATATTTAAAATGAGATGTTTATCCTTTATTTGATTGTGTTTATCTGCAGTTAGTTACACGAATTCAGATATGAGATGAAATCGGATAGGGATAAAATCGTTTATGGATAAACGGGTTTAAGAGTTTTAAGAGTTTTTAAGAGTTTTAAGAGATTTAAGAGTTTTAGCCAAATGCTTTATAAGATAGTATAGATAGTATAGATATATATATATATGGTTGTGTTTACGTGAAACAAAGTTGTTTCCGTGAAATACGTGAGACACGATTTTTACATTCGAAACTTCACAACATTTTACAAAAACCCGAATCTTCACAACAAAAATATTATAAAGGTTATCTTCACAGTGTTTTGCTGTGAAGTTTCAAGTGTAAAAATCGTGTCTCATGAAAACAACTTTGTCTCTCTCTCTCTCTCTCTCTCATACACACACACACTCTTACACGAAATATTGCAAATTTGTAATAAATAATATTATATTTCAAATGTAATATATATATATATATATATATATATATATATTACATTTGAAATATAATATTATTTATTACAAATTTGCAATATTTCGTATAAGAGGATGTTTGTTTACCTTTTAATAGTTCTATTAAGAGACAACCCCTGAATCACTAAAAGATAAATCTTATTTGACAGTTTTTTTTGTCTTTTAATAATTCTAAAATTTTCTGAATGATTCTGTATTCTATCTCTCATAACCATTCAGTATTCTAACTTCATTGTAAATAATTATCCAAAAATTATATTTAATTTTATACTATATTATAAAAATCAATTAATTATTTTAACCACTCAATTATTATATACCAAACAATTCAACAACTATCAAACAAATCTTCACGTTAAAAACGTCCAATGATATGATTTTGATCGGTGTGAGATAAGATAGGGAGAGAAAGAGAGAGATGGTCCGTAATGGCGTATTGGGATGCATGACAACGACGTCGTTTCAGGTATGGCGCCAGCTACCCCCACCCAAGTCCCCCAATTCATCGTTCAAATCGCTCCAGATTCTCTCTTTGTGCAACTAGTCTCGCTACTGCTACTACTACTACTCTCTACGCTTTTGCAGCACAGTCTCTCTTTCTCTCTCTCATCGACGATAAAGCAGAATCTGGTACATCTCTCTCTCTCTTTCACACACTTGCTTTCTCTCTTGGTCTTCCAATGGGTGAATGGTTTGTTGAAGCTTTTCCTTTGTAGAATCCGTGTTTCGTCTTAATATGCAATTAAGTTAGGCTTTTGTTACCCGGTTAAATCATCTAGATAGTCCAACAAAGTGCTTTCTGAAGTATAGTATCTTGAGTTTCCGATTTTGTTACAAAATTCAACACAAATTTTATCAATTTGCTTCGGCTGTTAATTTAGTCGGTTGTTTTAAAATCTTGAAAAGATTAAGTTGAAATTAGATCTAGTTGACCCAAATGTTCATGGAACATCTTCTGTTTTGGAAGGAGGAACTGGGGAGGTACAAGTGTAGTGTTGTTAAGCACTGTTTTTTTTTGGGTACAAAAGCTTCAATTTCATATTGATTTGAAGTTGACAAGTAATTTTTTTAATATCCAGAGTCAATGAATAGTTTTGATTTAATCTGTAACTTCTTTTGCCCAAAAAGTTTGACCTCAGATCATTTACCTTCTGGTTTCGAGGGACGGAAAGAGAGATGTTTCCTTTCTTTTTAAAAAGAGGGGGGGGGGGGTTCGGTTGGAGCGCTTTTCAAACCTAATTTTGACTTAAAAAGGTCAGTTTTTTAAAATCATAAAGTTCAGAATAGATTGAAATTCTTTTGGTTTTAGTGTAGGGCCGATTGCTACTTTAGCATCTATCGATCATCAAAAAGGTAGTAATGCTTAGGGAGTTGTTATATGCATCCTTTAGGTCAAAATCAGTCATTGACAATGTAAAAAGGGTTTGATATTGATGGGTGTGAGGAGGAAATTAGTAGAGTATAGTGCATTTAACAAGTAGGGAGGGGTGCATTTGTCATAATCCTTCTGGTTATTGTACTGAGTTGTTTCAACATTTCAATAACCATGATCCATGTTCTTGATACTACAAAGAATACATAAACCCATACTGTCATGGTCACATTTGAACATACATGGCCATGTCAGGTCCGGCTTGTTTGCTTCATAAGAGGTCCTCCCTTCATTCCAATTAAATTCAACACACTCTATTTTTGGTTTTCTTAGAAATATTGCAATTTTTTGGGGTAAAGTTTCAATCTTTATTTACTTTTTACCCATTAATAACCATTACTTAAAATTAGTAACTTTGGCTTTGGGCCAATTTTGTCCATAAAGGTTCCTAAATAGTCAAAGATTTTTAATTAACTATATGTGCCAAGCATTATTTTAGGTCTGGTAGGAGTAATACATACCACGAAAAGGTTGTCCTATATCTGCTTCTTCATGAATTCTTCATTTTGTTCCTGAACTTCGCTATCCAGTTCTTAAACGACACAAGTTTTAGACATAATTTTTTTCTTTGAATTACTCATCTTTTTAACTACAGGAGCCATGCCTGAGGGTATAACACCTGAAAATCTAATCAACAACATTATGGATACACTATCTGATAAGCATCAGAAGCAGAATTCTGGCTCATTCTTCGGCGAGGAGAAATCACACACAGTCACTGCTCAATTCAATAAGCTCTTTGGGAGACAGAAGCCTATTCATCATATCTTAGGGGGTGGCAAATGTAGGGTTCATCTCATCTCTTTTTTATCTTATAGTGATGGTAATCTGTTTCTTCTAAAATGGATTTCCCTTCATTTTCTAGCTGCCGATGTGCTCTTATGGAGGAACAAAAAGATATCGGCAAGTGTCTTATCCGGAGCAACTGCAGTTTGGGTGCTTTTTGAATGGCTTGACTACAATTTTCTTCCTCTTGTCTGCTTCGGTCTGGTTATATGTATCATTGGTCAGTTTATTTGGTCACACCTATTGAACAGGTATCCTGGTGGAAACATACACTACTTCCCTTCCCTTCATCAGTTTCCAGAAGGAGGTATCCTGAGGTCAAATGAACTTTTCACATTCAAAGTGATGTGGGTTCCTTTACAAGTTTAACACCACTTCTTTTGTAGGTTCTCTTATAAAGTAGAAAGCATTTGTAAAGAAGTCTTAAATAAAAAAGGAATCCATGTCAATTTTGTTGTTGAAATCAGTCTCTTTGACCTCAAAGTGAAAGCTTTTTATTTGGGACTTAGATAATGTGCAATGACAGTTTATTTCATTTACATACTCGAACAAAAAGATTTATATTCACTTATATTCTTTTCTGTTATGCAATTACATCACTAATGTGCAATGACAGTTGAGATGATTAACTGATGCTTAATGACCTTTATTTATTTATTTATTATGCCTTTTAAAAATCACTGGTGCAAAGCTTTACATTAATTTTTGGGTTATGATCTCTGCCCGGAAGCAGGTCCCCACCTCGTCTAGTTCTGCCCGATGAGCTAGTTGTGAATATTGCTACCTCAGTAGGTGGTGAAGTCAATCATGCTTTGGGTTTCCTTCAGAATGTTGGTTCTAGAGGGGATATAAAACAACTTGCAACTGTATGTCTCAACCTGTCTGCTCTTTTCGACTTGTCTGTTATTCTGCTTTTATGTTGGTAAATAATATGCAGTGCTGTAAAAAATCATACATTTTCCTAGCTAGTACCTAAAAGAATTGATGTTCCAATGGGATTGGATTGTTTAAACAGAAGTTCTGTTTTTTCACTTCTCAAATACATCACACTTTTTTTTCTTTGCCTTTTTTTAATGGAACTGTCAGAAACCTCATCTCACGACCTAAGAGTTTTAGAGATTCACCAATACCAGTGGCCCCATTGGCCCAGAAGGCCACTTGGTAAAGATGTCATATTCTTCTCTGAATAACTTGACAAGCATTTTGTCGACTGATGTCATCCTAAGCATGAATTATATAAATAAGAATATCGAGCTGGTCAGAGATGTTATGACGTCTTTTGTTTTTGTTTAGGTTGTTGGGAGCTTGTTAGCTGCGGCAATAATTGGAACCTGGTGTAATTTTTGGACTGTAATCTATATAGGTAATATTTGCTATCCCTCTTTTCAATTTAATGCACTATATAAGTTTCTTGGGTTAAAGAACAAATACTGAAATTAGAATTTCTTTAATATCTCATCTTAATATGGAGGTAATATAGTTAATATTAATGAAGGAATTGACAAATCACATCCCATGTTTACATCCAACATATAGATCAAATCAGCAAAGTAACAGGCTTGTTACTCTGTGGTGGAAAATTACAATTTTTCAGTACCAGTTTAAGCATAATGAATATGATATTGGGTTGCAAATTGCTGATAGGAGATGCAAGATTGATATTGGCACCAACCCCGTGCATAATTCTGTTTCGATTCCCTCATCAATATGCTCAAGAGCATTAGTCAATATCACCCCCTATCGAATAACAGATTTGCAATTTGTGTTTGTAGGTTCAATGGGTAACTTTAACATAAAAGATTGTGGTAGATTATTAAATTTGAAAAAGTCTGATAACCATACTTTGGATACAATGACAGAGCTGCTAAATTGAGAACTATGGATGACTTATGAGATTTTTGAAGTTTTTCGATAGACATGGCAAGTGAATAACACATATAATAATAGGCTAAAGATGGCAGAGGGCTTGCAAATTTTATAGTTCCAATGCTACGGAAATGATACTTCATTGCTAACCTCTTTCCAATCTAAGATAATATTTAAGGTTTTTTTTACTCACTACCCCACTACCCACTACATGTGTGAACATGGAAATGTTTCTAGTTTGAAACCATGTGTTTTCCCTTGTTCTTTACAACTACATAATCCGATGAAGGATAAGTTGAAACTTCTACAAGTACTGACATCTTTATTGGATCACTTAGGCTCCCTAATTGGCTTGCCGAGTCAAATAAAGGAACTAATTTTGGAACATCGGGATACTCTGGATTAACAGTATTTCAAATTTCCCAAAAATTTCATGAACAAGATATTCTAGTTTTAATTCAACACGGGAAAGGCAGAGAGGGAAACCTTTTTCAAATTGCAATAGCTCCCCCAATAATTTGAATTTGGAAGGTTCTTGATATCGTTTATGTACGAACATCTTTCATAGAAAGAATCTGTTTCCTTGGATTCAATATGAGATCTGTTATTTATTTATTCATTTCTCTTAAGGTTTTGTTGCTGCCCACACTCTGCCCGTTGTGTACGAGAAGTATGATGACCAAATTGATAGCGTTGTATACAATGTCCTAGGAAAGCTTCAGAACAACTACAGTAAGCTGGATTCTAGCCTGCTAAGCAGAATTCCGAAGGCAGCAGGGAAGAAGTTTGCATAATTTTATTTAAACATGTTGCAAACATTATGCAAATCCAGGTCTTGTCACTTTAGACTGTGTATGGTGTATTTATCAGTGGTTTGCTAATAAATCAGTGTTATTGTGATGCTAACTTCGATTCTGGCCCCGAAAGGCTCCTAGACTATATATTACTTGATTGATTCTTGGGTTTTGATTTATCAGTAACAGTTGCTTCTTTTTTCAAGTATATATAATATTTTATATACGACCTCTAGGGAGTTTGACCCTACTGGTAACCCAGGTATCGCTGGGCCAATGACCCTTTGGTGTAATGGTTAGATTAACCAAAATCCGACTGTATGGAGGGTATATCAACTTAGATATGAACCATTTTCTCATATCAGAAGAATATTTTTCAAGTTAAATGTCAAAAATAGAAGATTTCCTGGTAGGTTACAATTATCAAACATCAAATGAAAGTGTGGATCTTGATGGGGTTGGCTTTGTATTTGAACATGATGTGATGGTGATCAGTGGTAGGATTGAACTGAGACCTTTGCTTGTGGTCCACCTTGAACATATACAAAACTGCACTCAGAACCAGGTTTGATGACCTTAATCCATTCTGGAAGCTCATATATGTTCTTATTTTGAGTTGGAGATAATCCCCATAGAGACCCTGATAAGTTTTCAATTGCCAACTTCAAATCTGTGATTGGTTTTTCTGACTTATTCTTGATTGTCACCTTGTGCCTATAGTAGGCGATTCTCCCAACCGTCCACGAATCTGTTATCGAGTGAAAGAATTCGACTGGCATTCCTACTAAACAGAAACACCACCACCCAAGTAAGTTTCTCTTCGATTCTATTATATTTGATCATATATTATAAAAAAGTTTCTCAAAACACACCAGGCTTTTCGTATGGTTTTGCTGCCGTTTTAGGGTGCGGATCTGCAAAATTAAAGATCAAATATTTGAATTAGAATGCATGTGCTTGGTAGAAATACAATGCAACACCCCATAGCCCAAAGCAGCAAGCTGACCCGATAACCTCCCAAACAACAAGCTCACAAATTTAATTTTCCATCCATATGGGACGGGTTGTTACATTTAATAGACCAGCTTGGTGCTTCAACCACTGGTTTTGTTTGATTATTACTCACTTTGATTGGTTTGGCCCTCGGTTGGAGAAGGTCTGACTGCTGAGTTTGAATTGATGCTATGTAACTTGGAGAAAAGTCCTACAAGAGGAGCAGTCCCTGATAATGTAGGCTCTGTTTGTTCGTAATTGGAACGATCATCATCAAAGTTGTCGTTCTTGTCTGGTCCACCAACAAGTCCACCATGGACAATGTTTGGGTTCGCTTCTGGGCGGTGGTACCATGCATCAAAACCTTGAACACAACCGACTACGGAGTGGAGGGTGGATATGGAGGCAATGGAAGCACCCCTATGGTGCACGTGAATCGGGTAGTTTTGACCATACCCGACTATGTAACTCATTGACTTTGGGTTTTTCCCTAGGATATAATCCGCCTGCATAAAACCCGTCTGTTAACTATGTAAACCGAGTGCTTGAGTTCTTATGAAATGTGGATCGGTTGGAAAACATGCCTGGGATTGAGCAAAAGTTAGGAGTTCATGAGGTTGAACATTGCCATCAGGACAAGTTAGGACCGATTTAGCTGCCGAGAGATAGTCTGAGTAGACGGCAAGCAGGAATGCAGCTGAGGCTGCGTATTGCATGTTGTTCCAGTTATGCAAGTAGAGTAAGCCCCCTGTACCGGAAGAAATAAGCACATTTCAACATTAAGGTAAATTTTGTAAGATATGTGGAATCCCGTTAGATTACTTTCAAAAGAACTCTTAAAGATAGAATAGAGGTTCCAACATATATAGTCTTCAAGATAGATTGTGTAGATAGATAGGGACAAACCAGGAGTCATAGGCGCGTTGTAGCCATCGTTCTTTTGGTGGCAAGCACATGCAAAGTAGTCGGCTTTCGCCTGATACTGTTTCAACGTGGCGGTATATGCCCCACCATTTCCGTCCATCAACACCTTCGACAGGAGAATCTGGACACCCGCATACTTGTTATCCCACGAGAATTCCTTGACCGCCCAACCAGTGCCACCCATGGTGGCAGCATTATCCACCACGTATTTCAAGTACGATTCATCCTTGGTTGCTCGGTACAACCATGTAGCCGCCCACAAAAGTTCATCCTTGTAATCAAAACAATCCCGTTAGCCTTTAGGTTTTGCAGCGAAACCCTACCATGGTAGCAGTAGACGGAAATAGCAACTTACTGAGTAACCAGATGATGTGTAGAACTCTTTGGCGCACAGGATTGAATCTGTGAACAGTCCCCTAAACCGATCAGCGAACCAGAAAAGCTGCATTTTGGGAAAATAAAACCGAAAGTTACATCAAAACCACCCGAATGAAGTGATCTAAGAACTGGGAAGTGATCGAAGAATCTGTTTCCTACCTGTTTAGCATGCACCAAGAGCAAATCAGAGTAAGAAGAGTTGTAAGGCCTAAATGCAAGTGAAGCGGCGGCCATAGCAGCGGCAGTTTCACCGGCAAGGTCTGATCCCGGATGTTCGGTATCCAATTTATACGCAGTTCTTGGCGTAGTCATGTCTTCTGCTCGCTCCCAACAGTAGTGATCCGAGTCCCCATCACCGACCTGCACCACAATTTTCTCACCTTTTAGGTGACCAAACTTCCTATTTCTCAACAGTGCAGTTGTGGTAGGAAGGAAATTAATGTTGCAATGGAATAGATTGTCATTTGTGACGGGTTTTGAATCGACGCACATGATCTCATAGTGCATTATCTACGTTAGAATATGTGGAATCCTATTAGATTACTCTCTAAAGGAATACTTAACGGGAAAAAGGGAAGTTCCAACATATAGAGGAGAAATGATCAGAGTCTAGCCGATGTGGAACTTCAACACGCCTCCTCCAACTGAGGCTAGATGCTACAGTTTGTCCCAGAGTGTTCAGAGGGGGATAGATGAGTACAAATTAGCCTAAAGTATGGAGGCTAAAGTGATAGATTCTGCTCTGATACCATGTAAGGGTATGTAAAACCTCGTTAGATTACTCTCCAAAACAGTGGAAGTTACAATATATATACCTGTCCCCAAAGAACATTGGGTTGAGAATGAGCTTTGATGAAGTAATCAGTACCCCATTTGATGGCATTCAAAACATGCCCCATCTGGTTGAGATCCATCATACTTTTGCCGTACTCGATGGCGCCCCACGACAACATTGTGACACTATACGCCATTGGCAGCCCAAACTTGACATGGTCACCAGCATCATAGTACCCTCCAACCAAGTTCACCTACATATATATAATGTACAACCATAATAGCGCAAAATACACGTCGACTAGATATACTGATTCGTTTGTATATATACGTAGTAAGCATCGTGTGTGAGTTAAGAGAAAGAGAAACTGACCTTTTGTTGGTAACCATCGGTGAGACCAGAATCGCCACGCCATTTCACCCGTTGGTTCCCGGGTAACTTGCCGGACCTTTGTGCTTCGAAAAACAACAAGCTCTTGTCGAGAGCATCTCCGTAGTTGAAGTTGAACCCGAATGCTGCATCGATGATGGTCAAAGCTAAGACGAAGGCGGCGAAAACCCGTCTGGAATTCACCATGTTGATGAGTTTTGGAGTGGATGAAGAAGAAGGAACGATGAGTGTTATATATATAGATACAATTATATATATAGAGAGAGAAGATGTAAGAAAGGTGGTCGGGTTCACGTTGAGAATGAAGGTTAGAGCCTCCCACGTCGTGTTTGGTACTTCTTCCTTATGATTCCCCTTAATTCTTTGGACATAGGATATATACTATCTTTGGTTTGACCAAATCATATATATGTATAAAACAAAGATTTGACCCCTTATATATACATATATTTGTGTTATCATGCAATCCTTTACATTTGTACAACCAATACCAATTCAATCTCAACCGTCTATTTGATTTGATTTGATTAATGTGTAATTTTATAGAAGTTTTGATTGTTTTCTAATATAAAATATTGATCATAATTAATGAACCCTAGTTATCTTCTATAAATGTTTAAATCATAATAGATGAACTCTTACCATTTCCATAAATATCTCAATTGATTGGGTTGTATTGCTTGTACAAATGTGATGTATTGCATTTGAAACGTCCTCTTCAAATGCAATCCATCACATTTGTACAACCAATGTAAACCAATCAATTGAGATGTTTATAGAAATGATGAGAGTTCATTTATTATGATTTGAATATTTATGAAAGATGAATGTAATTCATTAATTATGATCAATACTTTATATTAGAAAACAATCAAAACTTCTATAAAATCACGTATTCATCAAATTAAAAGGATGATTGAGCATCTTAAACAATCACCAAACAATTATATTTTATTTTGCACTATATCATTAGAGCCTCTTAATCATTCTGACCACTTAATTATTTTGCATTAAACCATTTAACAACTGACAAATAGCCCTTAAATAACATTAAAATCACAAAAATGGTAAAAAAAATCTTAAATAACTTTTATATAAATAAATGAATTTTTTGGATTTTGTTATTTAAAGCATCATTTGATGAATTATTTCGTCCATATTTATTCTATTATTTTCTTACTTGATTATTATTTAGATTTGAATCCGATTATATATATATATATATATATATATATATATATATATATTTAGTATATATGAGGAGCGTTCAAATGAAAACCACCCTCATTTGTAAAAACCGTACAAACCATCCTCATACGTCAATTTCATTGTTTAATCTTATGAAATTTTTTCATGAAATTGTTTAATTTTATGAAATTGTTTCATATAATACTTTTTTTTGATGAATTTGTTTCATATATGGTTATGAAATTATTTCATATAATATTTAATGAAATTTTAATGAAACTGTTTCATGTATTTCTCTAAAATTAAAATAACGAAGATTATAATATCTATGATTAACACCCTCCACAACAAAAGCGGTTAATCAACCTCTCATAATTACAAAAAAATGAATAAAATGAAAAGTTATGATTGGTTAAATATGGTTTTCACGATTTGTACAAATGAAGTGGTTCTTATTTGAACGCTCCCCTAGTATATATAGAAACATTTATATATAAGTATAGTATGTAGGTATTGGGTGTTTTACCCATCTAGGAATGTTTTTTAGCAAAAGAAAATTGTATTTGGCAATGGATGGTATTTGTGATGAAATTATTAATATCCATTTAATTTGGTATACAATATAATATTTGTACTAAACACGCATATTGAATACCATTCATACTCCAATCACCATCCCTCAACCTTTCACATCAACACAACAACAAAGTCTATGCTATATCCAATGGTTGTGACCTTGTTTTCACGTTCTCGTAAAATGGAGATATTCTCGTTTCAATTTCCACCTATATATATATATGTATATATAGGCTTGGGATCATTATTTTCGTAAGACTTGTAAGACCATTTTTTTACGCTTGAAACTTCACAATAAAACACTGTGAATGTTTGGATTTTTTTTTTACTTTCACAGTGTTTTGTTGTGTAGTTTCAAGTATGAAAAAATGGTCTCATGAGTCTCACTAAAATAGTCTGATCTCACATGAACTCAACTATATATATATACACACACACACACACACACCCACTTGATCATGTGAGGCCGGACTATTTTCATGGCCATATTTTTACACTTGAAATATCACAGAAAAACACCGTAAACATAACCTTCACAGTGTTTTTACTGTGAAGGTTCGAATTTTTTTTACTGTCACAATTTTTTACTGTGAAGTTTAAAGTGTAAAAATATGCTTCCACTGGTTTCACGTGAATCCAACCCTATACACACACACACACACACACACACACACACACACACATATATATATATATATATAGTTGGGTTCCGATGTTAATGAAAATAATGATGAGAAGGGTAAGAATGAATCTACATCCTTGGATCAATCAATGTCGAAGAGAACCACTAGATCTAACACTAATGAAATACACTCGATCAATTCCTCTCAAGTGTAATTCATCGGTTGTTTTGGAATTAAAAGTAATCAATGATCCAAATCCATTCTTACATTTCTCAATTTAACTCTTATTTTCACACAAATTTTTGTGTGTATATATATAGGCAAAGAAATCGTGTGTGAAACAGAGTTAAAATAAGAAGCTTAAAAAAAAGTCTGAACACTTGATCACTTTTAACCTCATGCCCAATTGATCTGGTGCATCTCGGTGCACTTCATTAATGTTGACATTCAATTAAGATTAACCTAATAGTATAGATCTCTTCTTACATTTTTTATCATAATTTTTCTACTCATCAGAACACAACCCTATATATATATATATATATATATATGTATTTTTTAGTTTAGATGTGGAAAAAATAAAAATAGAGAGGATTTAAAGGTAGGTGGTGGTGCATTAAAGGCATGATACAAACCCCATTTTATACATTCCAACTCATCATCAACGCCTTGTAAACGTTGCACGTGGTTTTCATGGATTTCCAACACTCAAAAATATACATATTTTTGTTTATTATATAAATCCTACATTAGCTTCTGTACAGATCCTTTTGTGATCACGTATGTTTAAATGCGGTGATTCCGGGCTATCTGCAAAACAGGTGGTCGTCATAAGATTAGTCGGCTCGCATAACGAGTTGGATATTCAGGTTAATAAAAAAAAATCCTACATTTACAATCATTAATTTAAGAAAAAAGATTTAGTAGTTGCCTGGTTGGTTTTTTATTTAGCTTCTGTATAGATACAATTGTCCTGTGTGGACCAATATATACCTATAGATTGAGGATGCTTTTTTTAAAGAGTTTTTTTATAGATGGAAGGAGTGTGATTTTTTAACTGAGAGAGATAAGTTTGAGAAAAACTTAGCTTTCCACATAAAACTCTTCCTAAAAACTTACTAAACAAGTCACTTTCGAAACCATTAAGCTACTACCAAACAGTAATGTATAACTAATCGAATAAACTATAAATTCTTTTAAACTAATTAAACTGTTACTATACAGACGTTTGAGAGGAAATAACATAATTTATTGCATAACAAATTTAACGTAATGTACTAAAGGGTCTTTGGCCTAACGGTATGTGAGTCTTTGGGCTAATAAGAGGTCAATAGTTCAAACCTCATCAAATATTATATATTTAAAAAAAAACTAACGTGATTTTAATTTTTTGTTTTAGACATGTTATTTAAAAATACAAAACAAGTCATAATTACACTTAAATATTAGGAGTTCGGTTATGGTCCATTTTGATAAAAAGTTCGTTTATTGTTAGAAAATTGACTGAAAAATGCATTCAACTCTTCAACTAAATGGTTTACGTTCACGAATTAGCCACCAAAATAAGACATTGTCCAAAAAAATTCATCAAACAAATTTTTTTATACGTTCAAAATTATTTTTTGGAGAAAGAACGTGAGACTGGTTTGGCTGGGACCGAGACTGGTTACATCAGGACCGATTACGAAAAGAAAATCAAGGACTGGGAGCGGGTTTTGGCCATCTCTAATGGTGCTAAAGGTCAAAATTTTGAACTTGTAAAACGCTTAGACCTTAATAATACTCAATTTAAACTACAAGGGTGGTGTTTGATTGGTTTGAGCTTGGCTACAAAGGTCAAAAGTGCATGGAGGTTACAGGTTCAAATCTAAGAAGGAACAAAAATCCCTTGTGGCCACGGAGGTTCAAATGCGGTGACTTCGGACTACCTGCAAAGCAAAACAGGTGGTCGTCCTGGGATTAGTCGGCTCGCATAACGGGTTGGATATCCAGGTTAATAAAAAAAAAACTCAATTTATAATGCGGGGTATTTGTGTAAAAGTACGAGACCTTCAACAATTCAAAATTAGGCATGAATATAAAAAACGAAAGTTTCGGGTTCTCTTTGAAAATTTAGGGGACGTTTAGCAAATGAATAAGTGTTTATCCGCAAGAGTGCCACCCCCACTTACCTTATCGGTTAAGATTCTTGGCCATCAAAATGGATCTGTAAGATTCTTGGCCATCAAAATGTATAAACTACAAAATATTTATTATCTCCGCCGATATAAATTACATTATTATCTAACGTAATTAAAATTGAATGTATATGATGTAATGCATATAATTAACTGATAACAGACAAAATTCGCAATATGTAAATATATAATTGAGAAAAAAATTGAATACCAATTGATCTTTCCACAAACCCTAATTAGTTCAAAACCAAGCAGAAATATGAAGATTTTATTCCCATAATATTTTAAGCTGTGAGTAGCAACTCATTCGATCGATAATTTGATACACACGAATACGGTTTCAACTTTTTCAAGAAACCGGCTTCAAAACGAACATTTTGCAAGCATGAGAAGCTACGGTAGCCGTTAGGTTTTCGACAGGTCTTTGCCTCAAATTCTTGTGCTGCATTAAGTATCCATCTATTATTAGATCACTCTCTAGAAAAAGCTGTTGAGGAGAGAGAAAGGACTGGAAGGTTCGATATGGAGACTTTTCTTTTGAGAAACCATGAAATTGTGATAACCTTGAGAACTAGTGTATCATATGTTATTTCATATGATTTTTTCTCATCTAAGATTATGATTTAAAATATTGATCTAACATATATTTGTTTTATAATGTGTTTGTTTCAAATGTATTTGATTCACGGAGTGAAACTTTTTAGAATGTTTGTAAAACAAAAGTTACACGTAAAAGAGTTTCACATTGTGAACCACATACATATGAAACAAAACATTGTGAAATAAACATATGTTCATCAATTCGTTAGATGCTAGTCTTGGATGAGAAAAATCTTGTGAAACATTACCTTAAGATAAAAGTTGTCACGATTATCACAATATATGGAGGTCTCAAATGATTAAACTCATTCGATATATATATATATATATATATATATATATATATATATATATTAAAAAATGAAAAATATGATTGATAGAACAAGATAATATATAGGAAACTCAAAATTGACAAAAGTGAAGTGTTGGAGTATTTCTATTGTTCGGTCATGTCATATAGGTCTGAATTGAACATCGACTCATGTTGTGATCTTCTACATCCTAGGTCTTCTTGTTCCATCATCTGGCCCCAATTCTTGACTAGGGGGACACCAAAGGACTCTGCCCTTCCATCCTATATATATGGGGTTTTTTTAAAGTACCGTGTAATTTGTGAGAAATCCGTGAGATTCAATATAAACCACAAATTAGATTAACTTAATTGGTAAACTAGAAAATTAGTAATTTTGGTAAATTTGAATTAGAAATTTAAATAACAATTCGATATTTTACAAATTTTCTACCTCATCGCATTAACAACATAATCTTAAAACAATAAAATTAAACCTAACAAGTAACCTAGCACGGTGTGAACATCAGACAACCTAACAAATGTCATAACACATTGTGAACACTCAGTAATCTAACAAGTATCAACAAGTAACCCATTGTAATGACAAGTGAACACACTCTACATATAGTGTGAACACAAAAACACCCCAAAAAACATATCATAAAAAAAAAAAATTATATTATGAGTTGACGAAATTATCTTTTATCTTTTTATCTAATTAATACATAAACATCATTATTTTAAATTAGTGGCTCACCTTAATCTCCCGGATCTTATAAATTCTAGAATTCTCATTTGATTAAGCCTTTATATATGTGTTTGTTTGTGTGTGTAACGGGGAAAGATGTTCCAGATTACACAGACCTTAGTTTTGATACCATGTAAGAATATGTTGAATCCTATTAGATTGCTGAGCCATTGAGGAGAGAAGAGGGTTTTAAGAAAACATGATAGAAAGTGTCAGTGCCTAACCAATCTGGGACTCTAACAGATAAAATGACGATAGGGAAGCAAATGAGACTTACAAGCCAAAGGTCTCTGGCGACCACGGCTGTGTTTGGCGGAAGTCCTATGTCGTCCCAATGGGCTGTGATCGGAGCACTTGCAGGACCACGGTTCAGCAGAAGTACTACTACTCTATAATTGGAAAGGGGTCCTGCCCAAACCTGCCAAATGAACCAAATCAAGCCTAGTCTTGGTGCATAACACCAGCATACGGTTAACTTGAAGATCGGTTCAGTGAAGTACCTCGAGATCGCCTTCCATTCGCACCTTTTTGGCCTGAACCCCGAGTCTGTCTGCGGAGGTATAAACATTTGATCAAAAGAAAACCATACCAAGGCTTAACATTCAACGTTTTAAATCTCAAAATTGATAAAGAACTGGCTTCAAATTTGACGTAAATGTGAGTTAGTCTACACCAAATCGGACATATTTCCAGGACAAAGAAGTATTTGGATGTTAAACCTGAAAAGATATTTGGCTTTTCAAGCTTAAAATGTACCAAGCCTGTCCTTTAAAATCAAAACTAGCAGAATTGTGAGAATATGTGGAACCCCATTAGATTACCTTCCAAAAGAGCCCTTGAAGAAACAACCAAAGTTCAAATATATATTGAGGAGAAATGGTTCAGACATGCCCCCTCCAACATAGCCTAGATTGTCCCAAAGTGTCTAGAGGGGGCTAGACAGGTGAAGTGGCTAAATAAGTATAGATTGCCTAGAGTATTAGACCTTGGCTCTGTTACCATGTGAAAATATATGAAACTCTGTTAGATTACTCTCCAAAAGATGGAAAGAGAAAACATGTTCCAACATATATTAAACAAAAATGGTCAAAGTCTAGCTGATATGGAACTTTAACAACAACAAACGCATGTTACCTTGATTAACAGCAATGACCTCCTTGTTTCCTAGGATGTCGAGAGTCTCATTCGCGACATCTCTAACATCACAACCGATAAGAAGCGGAGCCTGCAACCATTCATGAGCGTAAGTCTGAGTAATTATTGCCTTTAATAGTCGAACAAAATTCGTAAAATGGCAAAGCATTGTACTTTGGAAATGGCCCATATGCTAAAATGGACTATATATTCATCTTTCGTCATCCCTCCATTTCCGACCTCGAGCATATCTGGATCTGTAAAACACAAAACTCTGAATCCGACCCTTTCGGGTTTGATCTCGAAACCAATTGGGAACAAAGTAGTCACGAATTAATTCAGAAAAGAACAAACCATTCCAACCACCAGGTCTTGCATAATCTGCATAATACTCGTTCATATCTGCTATATAGATCATGCTGTACAAGATTTCAAGGAATGAAATAGAATTTATAAAACAAGTTGTACTTTAATATGAATGCACTTAAAAAGGGTGATTTTGGTATCTCAGACAGTTCAGGAATGTACAAAACACAACCTTGTTATTCCATATTTGGTGCGACAATTAGACTATTGAACATGATTGAGTGGGACAAAAATGCATTTTTTCTGTCTCACCAAATTAGATGGAAAAATATGGGACACAAATGTTCTCAATCTCTCGTTTCTTATGCCTTATCGCATGCATCACCTAAGTCGCTGCCCAACGGCCAGCGATAAGGCACTGCCTGGTGCCCACCTCTTCAAATCGCTCCACACACACCTTAAGATCTTTGGTTTGGAGAATTCAAGCTCGCAACTGGACACATTGATCTTCAATCCATCCAGTAAGAATGTTTTGAACTCTTTTTCTAGCATTGATAATTTGATATGGTATTTGGTAAGATTATGGTCATTGCCGGACCCAAGAATTTTTCTGAGCAGATGCACTTTAAGTTAATCAAAGGCCAACAAAGTCGAGGTTTAAATTCAATTTTAGAGCCTTGCGTCACTCTGTTATGATAATCACTTCGTTTAGTGCGACATGCCTTGCATCACAGTAGTCGCTTAGTGCAACAACACTATGGGATGCCCTTTGTGTAGTCAGTACTCCGTACTCCATACTGTGGGGCATTGTGTCGATTTGTTACCATATATGTTTACAAATGAAACCAGACCTTGACTTTTTGAGCAAGACGCAACAACAACATATTAATATTTTTCTTAAATAAATATGTTTATGACATCATCGACAAAGGAATGATAATTGATTTTTAAGTATTATCAAAAAATTTAAAAATAAAAACTCATACAAAGTATGAATTGTTAAATTTAATTAATTTTGTTTTTTTTAAGTTATTTCGGATAAACATGTTTTGTCATTAGAACGAGACAAAAATAAATTTAAAATTAATGGATAAATAGAAAGAAAAACACTAAAAGAAAGTATTAAAAAGTAAAATTGAGACAATATTAAATGAAAAAAACTAAATAGTTGATTGGTAGGACTTTGTTATTTCATTGGTAAGACTTTGCTATTTTATAGTTAAGTTCTTGAATTCAAATCTTTTGCTTATATATTTGTTTGCTTTTATTTAAATATAAAAAACTAAAAATTGTTGTCAAAAAGATTTAAACATATGATATTAAGGAATTCAACTAGTATCCCAACCATTCCAGCAATCCCACTCTCCTGCGTCAAGTTCTGTCTAAAAAATATAAAAAAATACACTTCAAAATTAAGTGGGTGCAGAGTTACGACTGGTAAAGTATTTCCATTACGACAGGACGATCGAGCGGGTGCCTGTGCACCTGCACCCCCGACTCTATGAGTAGGTCCCCTCTTGATTATGGTTTTCAACTCTTTTTTCTAGCATTGATATGGGTAGCACCTTATGGCAGGACACTGCTCGTGGTGGGCAGCGATTTAGGTGGTGCGTGCGCAGAAGACTCAGAAGAGACGAGAGATTGAGAGCGAGGGTAGAAGTGTGTATGATAGGGGCAGAGGGCCGTATGTATGTTGGGCTGTGATGCATCATAGGTTTTGGTGCCCTGGGTGGTGTCTCACTTCACCCAGCATATGGGCCGGCCCTAAGTTTCATAATCTCTTATGGGATTAGAGTCAATTTCTACCATTATAACGAGACAATTTGTATTTGTCTAGTTTAACTAGGTTCCAAACCCTTTAAAAATTTGTATTATTTGTTTCTTGGATTAGGGGCATTTTTTTGACTCTCCGGCCAGGCATCCAAAACCATAGGACCGGCTGGCTGCTTACCTCTCTCTCGCCAATCCAGTCCATGCTAGTATTGTCCAGTCCTGTTCGTGTACCAAACACACCCTAAATATATGTAACATCCCAAATCCAAAGCAACAAACTGACCTAATAACTTTGGATCCAACTTAAAACCATGGTGGAAGTTATTGGTAGCTTACAACTTTGCGTTTATAAGAAGCTCAAAAATCTACTTTTCTGTCCACATGGGACGGACTGTTACAATATATTGTGCAAAAAAGGCGAAACAAGCATAGCAACTTACCTGTTCCACGAATCGTTGATGTCATTAGTAGTTCTCCAACTATTTCCTACCGTACCACCCCATAGAGCAGGATGCATATCTCCCCTGGCAAACGAATTTGAAAGAATTTAGCACTGAAAATGAGTTTTCATAGCAAGTAATATCGACTGTAAATTGGTTGAAAAGGCGAAATCACCATTCACATAGTGAAAAGAAGATAGGACGGCCTGCGTTCATGAGAGCTCTTGTCATTATTGGGTATCTGCGCGCGTTAGTTAAGATAAATAATATTGTTACTAAAACATACATAAAACTATAAGCATGATGTTAGGACATGAAGGCCATTGTGGGTACCTATAGATTGGCTTTATCCCTTCATTGTTGCAGTTGTCGTACTTCAAGTAGTCGATACCCTATACAAGAAGGCGTTAATTGTCGTACTTTAAGTACTGAAACATAACAAACATATAGTTCGATATAACGTTGGTCAAATGACTGAATTTGATCATCTACATTTGGAAATGGAACCAAAAATGCTTGTGTACTTCAACATTAGAGAGACAGATGGTGTTAGAATATGTGGAACCCATTAGATTACTCTTCAAAAAGCACTCGAGGAGAGAAGGGATGTTCCAACATGTATTGAAAAGGAACAATTCAAGTCTGGTCAATGTGGGACTCCAACACCGCCCCCTCCAATGGAGGGTTGGAGGTCATTGTCCCGAAGCGTTGACACCCTAGGGTGGTAGATCTTGACTATGATAGCATGTGAAAATATGTGGAATCTCATTAAATCTCTCCAAAAAACCCATTGAGAAGAGGAGGTTCTAACATATATTAGGTGGGACTCCAACACGCCCTCTCCAACGAAGGCTAGAGGAACATGGATTGTCGAAGAGTGTCGAGAGGGGGCTAGATAGGTATAGATTGCCATAGAGTGATAAATCTTGGCTCTAATACCGTGTAAGATTATGTAGAACCCTATTAAATTACTCTCCAAAAAACCCGTTAAACAGAGAAGAGACGTTCCAATATATATGAAGGGAGAAATGGTCCAAATCTAGCCAATGTATGACTCCAGCAACCTCAAAAGTCAAACCGTTAAGAAACCAGCTAGAAGCATACCCAAGAAGCGAAAGTTTTGGCATCCTGTTCTTCGTAACCAAGTGAACCGGGCATGGTCTTGCTACAAGTCATGGAACTGCAAAATGGATATAATTAAAAGCGATCGCTTACATAATGCTAATTAAGACTATCAAGTAAAGCAATCGTAAATCTTACCCTGAATCGCCATATATACCAAGCTTAAGACCCTTGCTATGCACATAGTCTGCAAGAAGTTTGATGCCCGAAGGGAATGTCGATTTCCTAGCTACAAGGTTACCCTGAAATTAACCGTTTACATGTTTTGATTACCTTCTGTTATAAGCCGATACCCGTTCAGAAACACTATAAAAAATACACAAACCTTATTATCACGTTTATATTCCGCCCAGCAATCATCTACAATGAGATGTAGAATTGAATTTTGTGATTAGTTCAAAACGGTAGTGAATCAACATAGTTCAACATGTGTGAAAATGCAGTGTTTCATATATATGTGTGAAAAATTGCGAACAGTTTTCCTTCACGCACACAACAAATATGCACATATGAAACAACATTGAATTTTCCCAACACATAAAAACAGGTTTATAAGTTTGTACGATTTATTGGATTTGTAAATGATGGAATTTCATACCTATATTTACATACTTGTATCCAAGTTTAGCAAGTCCAGTTGAAACAAGTGCATCAGCTGTACATGTATAAATCAATGGTTAAAAGAAGAATCTTTATGCCAAGCTAAGAATGGGGTCCTGATTTTGCTCACCAGTTTCTCTGATCACAGTCTCATTGATGTTGCAGTTGAAGTGATTCCAACTATTCCACCTGCATTTTTTTATTTTCTTCATATAAGTTATAATTTAATATTGATTTATTATTATTAATTTAAGCTTCTCTGCTACTTTTTTTAGTTTGTCAAAAAATAAGTGTATATTTTTAAAACGGCTGTCTTATATTTTACCTTTAGTTGTAATATAAAGAAATTCAATATTCTGTAAGGGTAAAATTGTCATTTAGCCAGTACATTACTAAAAACTTATGCCTTTCTCACTGTAGACATTTATTTTTGGATAAAAAGAGTAACAGATGATCAACGACCATCATCAACTGACTGCAACAACTTGTGTGAACAATTGAAAATAAAACACTTAATTGAACACTAAAAAAACCCAACTCCAGCCACATTAAAAACATCTTTAATATTATAATAATAATAAAGTAATATATATATTTATTTATCATTATACTATTATATTAAAACATAATAGATATAACATATAATTAATATTTATAATTAATAAATAATTATCACTTAATTTTAAAATAATTTATTTAGTGAAACATCGTTAAAATCAAAATGACAAATTTTTAGTTCATAAATATTACATTCCAAAGCAAATTAAATTACACTAGTTTTCCAAGTTAACATACTCGTCCCATAAATGTTCAGTTAATGCATTTCGAAGTTCAATATGAACAACCTTATTATTTTCTCTGTGAATTTATGTTATTGTATTTGGTTTATGTTATTATCTTGCCATGAAACTATAGCCAATATTATGGGGTGTTTGGGATTGCTTATTTAAAACAACTTATGCTTCTCTACAAAAGTCTTTATCAACTTATTATAAGTTAGAATGGTTTAATTTATTCAAAAACCTGGTTTGGCATCAGTATAAGCTGTTTATCCAAACACTCAAAAGTGTTTATTACTGATGTCACACCAGAATTAGTCAATAAGTTGTTTTTATAAGCAATCCCAAACACTCCCTATGTTTTTCTAAATTTTTACTAATGAAATTTCATTTTGTTAAACATTATATAATCATACAAATGTTTTTTTTAATGTATATTTAAGTTTCGTCCACCAAAATTATAAAAAACAATTCACATTTTTACTAAATTTCCTTTTTTTGATAAAAAAACTAAATTATTTAAATATAGTTTTATAATTTGAAATCACAAAATAACAAAATTATAAAGGGATACGGTAACTTTGTCCAAATACAAAACAAGTCTCGTGTCGATCACGAATGCCGCCTCAGCCACCGAGTGAGACAAAAAATGCCCCATCACTTTCGTGTCCTTAGAAGCAGGTTCCATATAAGATCGATTAAGATTGTCGATAATCAATTTTTTGTTCAGATATCATCCATCAATTTAGTCATTAATTATGATAGGAAAAATGACACCAACTTTGCATATATATTATTTTTAACAAAACCTTTTACAAAGTTCATTTATTTTTTAGTATTTATGGAGACTGTTTCTCTTACTCATTGCAGTACTATAATTAGTAAAATGCTTATATATATATATATATATATATATATATATATATATAGAGGGTTGGATTCACGTGAGACCAGCATGTTTTCGTGAGACCCGTGAGACCACATTTTTACACGTAACCTTCACAGCAAAAACACTGTGAAAGTTTAAAAAAAGTCGAACCTTCATAGCAAAAACACTGTGAAGGTTTTAAAAAGTCACATTCACAGCATATTGCTGTGAAGTTTCAAGTGTAAAATGTTGGTCTCACGAGTCTCACGAAAACAGACTGGTCTCACATGATCCCAAGTCTATATATATATATATATATATATATATATATTATGGTCTCATTCAAGAGAGAACTGATTATTTTGTGGTAACTGTGAGATCCAATCTCAACCATAAATCAACGGATAAATTAGAAAATTAATAATTATGGTAGTTTGAGTTAAAATTATAATTAGAAGACATTTTAGGTATTTTAAAAAAACTTCTCTCTCCGACTTCCAATCTCCGGCCTCCGGTGAACATTAATCCGGCAGGTACCAAGTAATCACAAAGATACACAATATGATACCCATTGTGATATACTGTGATACCATTGGGATACCAACTCAAACCTTAAAAATAAAGATACATAATATGATACTCATTGTAATACACAATGTAATACCCATTGTAATATACTGTGATACCGATTTCACAGGAGGCCGGAGATTGGAGGTTGGAGAAAGGAAAGAGGAGTTTTTAAAAAATACCTAATATGCCTTCTAATTATAATTTTAACTCAAACTACCTTAATTATTAATTTTCTAATTTATCCGTTGATTTGTGGTTGAGATTGTACATCACAGTTACCACAAACTAAACTATTTTGTCCTTATTTAATTAGGCCCATATATATATATATATAATGCAATTAATTTGTCATTATGATTAATTATTTCGTTCGATACTAATTAAATTAATAAATATAAACGAATTGATTGGAAACAAAAGGAAGATGAACTAAAACGAACCCCATGGGAGGAGAATCTGCAAGGCCATTGGCAAGAAGAGTACGTCTCTCCGGTGAAATATTCTTATAAATGCGAGCTTCTCCTCCACCTCCACCTCCACCTCCACCTCCACCTCCGGCAGCCACCTCCACCGCCATTGTCAACAGTAATAGAAGAAGCATAATCACCGGCAGCACAATTGTTCCGCCGTTTGCCGCCATGATCTCCGTCTCAGTCTCAGAAGACAGTGGAGGAAGTCTCTAGACTGGTGGTAACAAATTAAGAAAGAAGAGAGTAGAGAGAGAGAAAGAGAAATCCTTTGGATCCGTACCTTTGAATTCCAAATGGTGATAACGACTTTCCCCAATCACCAATTTGGGTAGCATATCCATATCATGCGAGAGGATCTGTCTAGAAACACGTGAATTCGTTATCAATCTTTTTCATTTATGTAATTTTTTTTTTTGAAACCGTCAAATATTGATCCAGCCGCAAACCAAACCCACTCATTTTAATTTTATTGAAAATGAAAATGAGGGGAATGAAAATGAAAATGAGAATGAATTTTTATTCGTGTTTAATTAGGAATGAAATTTTGGGCTTTTAGAAAAATAAACTCATTATATTATAAAAAACCAAATAATTTCTTTATTTAAATTCTCTCATTGGTTACTGCTTAATACCTTTAACCAAACACTCGCTTAAAATTTTTGAACGAAAAGATTGATTACCTGATCTCATACGGAAAATTTCTACCCTCTGCTGACTGCCGAGCGGAGGCATCTTTCCCGGATAAAAACTTGTTCGATTAGTTTGCATCGACTAATAGATATCTTTCTATTGTACTTCCTCCGTCCCAAATAAAAATCATATAATTTAAAAATGTGTAATTATTACACGTTTTAATTAACAATACGATAATTTTTTTTTATCGTTAATGATATAATTAGAAAATAGTAAAAATAACTCTCCCACAAAACCAGCCCATGATCTACTCAAAATCAACGATAACAGCTAATAAAAATGTATAAAAAGTCTCAAGCTTAGGCAAAAAAAATTAGGTCTAGCAAGCTCGAGAATGGACCCAGGCTAGGCCTTAGAGTCTTGTCAACTGACTTTTTTTCATGGTCCCGTTAAGGCCCAATGGAGCCTATTTTAACATTCAAAGCTAGAGCCTAGCAAGCCCCAAGCCTACGCATAGGCCATGTGATTAAAACCTACGTTTTAAATGGTGTGAGTCGTGGTATGACGGTAAAGTCAAGCTTCAAGCCATACAAGTTATGACAAGGTTGTGATGTTTTTCAAGACGTGCCTTAAGACGGCAAATATATATATATATATGTGTGTGTGTGTGTGTGTGTCTTGAATAATAATGATTAAGTTATTAATAATTTAAATTCATATAAAACGATAAATAAAAGAAGAATCGCGAATTGATAATTTGATATTTACAGAGTTTACAAAACTGATATAAAATATACAAAGGAAGTCACTATCTATAGTCCATATTTTGGTAATCTAACAACAAAATCAAGGTAATGAAATTAAAGAACAACAAATGAAAGTAATCGAACAATATTTTCGGATGTTAAGAAGTAATTTASGGTTTTTTATTTCCCCCCATTTTGTTGATCAAGTATTTGATCCGTAAAAACTATAAAGTTATACTGACATTTACCCCTATTCGCATGGTAAAATTGCAAATTTTCTCCCTGGCCATTACACCCCATGGCGCGCCATAATGAGCTCCACGCTTATGTCCATGCCAAAGGGGTTAACGTGGTGGCAAGGCTGCGTCTCGGTGCCAAGGCGCATTTTTTTGAACATTGATTAAAACATACATATGATCCACATCATCTAAATTAAATAATCCATGTAAGGCAAAGAAAAAGGGGTCGACCAGTTTAAAAGGTAAACAAAGCGGAGCAAAACCCGACGAACCCGCCCTACCCGATCGGATGCATACCCGGAAATATCCCAGTTCGGCTCTATCCTACACTCCCCTAAATATGATTGGATTTCATCTCCATCAACCCGACTCGTCCAATTGGATTGCTATAATGGGTAAAATTTTCAAATTACAATRTTTTAATAAAAAATAATTTAAAAGTACATTATTATCATAAGAAAAATATAAATGTACAATGTCATAATATATATTTTTATATAAAAATAGGTTGCTATTTGGTGCGTCCACACTTATTTAAGTCAYATTCATACTTCTRGTAAAGTTGTGTATTTTTGTGGGTTGATACGAAATGTAGTATATATTTGCCACCATAAGCTTCCGCACGTTACGAAATAAGATCGGCTTTCGGTGATCTCAAAGCACCAATCCTCCATCGATGACGAGCACCTGCAAGACGTATGAGATCATATGTTCACTAGATATGTTCGTGGGAACGTCTATTATATCACATGTTTTCTCTCTATTTAAAAGTTATAACGGGTTCGATGAATATACTTGAGAAATATATTTGTCCTTTTAACTATGAGTATCCGGGCCAGCTTGTATGCACCTCCATTAATATTATGTGGCCCTAAAGATGATGGTCAAGAAAATCCCAAGTGACCATGAGGACCTACAGAGAGGAGCCCCAAGGTCTAGCATTTATTTGACTGTTGAGCTGGCCTTCGAAACGTGTTAGCCAACATGGGACTATTGTTTTGTTCGACATTTTCTTGCATACGACCAAAACAAAGTAACATATAATGAAAGATTTAGGTTTCGTAGAAACCTGTCCAGTCATGTAACTAGCCGCGGGACTGAGAGCCAAGAATTCAACGAGCCCCGCAACCTCTTCGGGTCGGCCATATCTTCCTGTAAATCGAATTAGAAAACAACCACTTTTACTATCGTTTTACCACAAAATTCACCATTTTACAATGTGCTTTGTTCCATGTTCTCATACTTACATACCTGAACAAAACCAAATCAAAAAAACCCAATATATTCCACAAAGAAGTACGGAGTTCAATAAGAACATGAGAGAGAAAGTATCGATGAAATGGTACGAAAGAAAAATCTCACCTAAGGAGATTCTCTTCAAGTTCTTTTTCAGCATGTCTTCCCCGGTAGCAGTCAAATCAGTTGTAATATATCCGGGGGCAACAACGTTCACCTATCATAGACAGAAATAAATTTACGATAGTGAGAATATGTGAAAGTTAACCCATTGGATTATTCTTCAAAAGAGCCTCAAAGGATATATTGAAATGAAATAGTCAAAGTCTAGTCAATGTGGGATTCCAACACGYCCACTCCAACTAAGGCTATCTAGACGGGCAGAGGTACCTTGGCTCTAATACAATTTAAGAGAATATGTGTAAACCCATTCGATTACTCTCCAAAAGGGATTTTTTGAGGATATACTGATATGAAAAAGTCAAAGTCTAGTCGATATGAGAMTTCAACATGCCCACTCCAACTGAGGCTATTTAGACAGACACAGGTAACCTCATTTGATTACTCTCTAAAAAACGCCTTGATAACAGAACAAAGGTTCCAACACACACACACACACACACACATATATATATATATATATACATACATATATAAAAGGTTGAGTTCCGGTGAGAAAGAGAGTTAAGATGAAAAACATAAGAAATGATCACCATCCTCGGATGCATATTAGGATGAGATRCACGGGGTCAATCCTCATATCAAACACAATTCATGGGTGGGTTGAGTGAGCACCTTAACTCTCCTTCTCACGCGATCCTTCGCCTATATATATAGGGTTGCGTTCCAGTAAGAACGAGAGTTAATGTGAGTAGCATAGGAAAGGATTCGACCCTTGATCACCTTTAATATYAAACTCACCCATGAATCGCGCTTGTTACAGGGATTGATCCAGTGCATCTCATCCTAATTTACTTCTAAGGGTGGAGATCCCTTCTTACACTTCTCACATTACCTCTCGTTCTCATTGGAACCCAACCATATATATATATATATATATATATATATATACATACTAGGTTTGGACCCGTGTATTACACGGGTTAATGACACAAGAATACGGAATTCTATTGTTAGACTGGAAAATAACTCTGGAGTTAACTCTGAATAAGAGGAATTCAGAGTTGTCTTCTAAGTCTAGAAAGTATCTACGAGCATAACTCTGAGTCACAAAAATTTTGATTTCTTATAACTCAKAAACGTAACTTTGAAAATGAGTTTAGAGTTGTATTCTAAGTCTGGAAATAAACTATGTAACTAAGTTTGGAACATAACAATTCAGAGTTATGTTGTAAGTCTGAGAAATAACCAATATCTGATGACTTCATGTTGATGATTTGTATCAATAAGGTATTAATATTCTTTTAATAATTATATAAATTAATTAAATTCACATTATTAATTAATTAATTAATTAATTAAGTA
>NC_037542.1:12519289-12526721 GCF_001531365.2 Cynara cardunculus var. scolymus | reverse complement strand
ATAAATAATAAATATGACAGCTATAACACCTATTTATATGTAGGTAAATTAACAAACTACTAACAACCTTTAACTACCTCTAACTACCAACTCACAAGTAATATTACTAAATTACCCTTCTATTTTAATAATTATAAAGGAACTGAAAGGAAAACAAAAAGAAAATAAGATACTAAAAAAAACTTCATGGGACTACCTTTTTTTTCTTCATCATAATTTTGGCAGCAGCCTGGAAAAAAGAGAGAATTCAGTAAAAACAATACCCAAATATGGTAAGCATAAATATTTAGAAATTTCAATGGATAAAATGTTGCCCAAAATTTTCCGGTCTCATTTATGTGAATAAATAAAAACACCAATTTTCAGAGGGTCTTTATCCTAGCGATATCGTAGCCTTTAGCCTCCTAGGATGTCAGAGGTTTAAACCTCACCAAAAGAATTTATTTGTTGCATTTGCCGTATATAAATATCATATACTTAAAAAAAATTTAAAAACACCAATGAGATTCAAATAATTATGTGTGTTCACGTGATTGGTGGGACATAGACAAGGGATTGAAATTTGAGACGAGATTTTTATCCATTTCCAAGAACCAAACCTGTGTACATAGGAATACACCAGTGAGATTCAAATCAATGACTTCCTGCCATTGGGACGTCTTCATCGTCAACAACAAACCATCTYTCGTKGTCCCTGTATCATTCGTCGCGATCACATTAGAAAACAAWCAAACATAAAAATTGTTGGGGGAGGGGGAAGAACAAGAACAAGAACCAGAAACCTGCATTGTTGACCAATATGTCAACAGTACCCCAAGTATCAACTGTCTGTAATTAATGGTTATGAAGTCAGAAAAAAGTTCCAAATAATGTTTGAACAAYGAATCAATAATCACTCACAGTTTTAAACATGGATGCAACATCTGTTTGTTTTGTAACATCTCCCCTAAATGCAAGTGCCTCACCACCCATTGTCTCAATCTGAAAGGAAATAGCCATTGATTATTACGAAACGAATATTTTAAACATACTTTATAACATTATTACAAATAAATCCTATAAAATCCTGCGAAATACCAACTACTCACATGGGATTTATAAATCTAATGTTTGTGGGATTTCAAACCCAAACTTTTCTTTGAAACAAAAAGCCGATTGAAATAGATTCAACTCTAAATCCTACCAAATCCCATAAACCAAACGGGTCCTTGGTATCATAGCTTTCTTCTACGTGCAGTAACCCGAATATAGAAAAGAAATTTGATCTAGCTACTAGTAAGGGGCTGTGTGGTGGTTTATTCATCAAATCATATACGGATTAAGTTGTTTGTACGGATTAAGCTAAATTGTTGTTTGGTTGTTGTGCCAAATAAACAGTCGGAACGACCAAACTAACTATGCGCATGCAGCACAAGGAATCATAGTTCGTTATRTACCACTTTGAAGATTGATTTGAAGGTAGAAACACAGAATTATCATATAAAGAAAATTAGGAATGGGTCAAAACGTCACCTGGTTGCAAACTTCTTCTGCATCCTTAACTGACCTTGCATAATTAACCAGAACCTGTAATAATTGTCGTATATAAATATTATATACTTCAAAAAGAAAAGAAAAAATCTCCACTATCCCTGAGCCTTTATTTGCCAGTTGAGTTGGCTCTMAAGGTTAACCGTACGCATTTGCAATGAAATTCAGCCATGAATATAATTCTTTCGGACCTTACAACCAGCTTTGCCGAAAGCTAGTGCAACCGCCCTGCCGATACCTYTAGAGGCTCCRGTCACAATAACAACAGGAGCTTCCACTGTTTGTGTTGCTTCTGTTTGTTCTATAGCAACCACCTCGGCTTTTAAACCACCTGCAACCCCCATTCCAATCGTGAAGTTGGCATTAGATTATAGCATACGGCATAAAATCGCATGTGTAAGCAGGGTTGTTCCAATATTTTTGGTATAAAATCGCATGTGTAAGCAGGGTTGTTCCAATATTTTTGGTATAAAATCGCATGTGTAAGCAGGGTTGTTCTAATATTTTTTTGGAGGAAGTTCGTACCGTATGTTATATTAAAATTATTCGCAAATTAAAAAGCAACAAACATGTCATAAAGTAACAAAATAAAATATGAAATTCACATCATTCTTTCAATTTTTTAGAAAGTCGGAATCCACAATCACCAAATCAGCTAAAAGAGTAAAACCCTACAAGCTTGCCAAAGGGCACACCAAATCATAGGATATCCAAACATTTGGGCAAAAAGTTGATTACCGGCAACCTCAACTGGCCCCATACGGACTTGGCCTCCTAGGACCCCAATTTAAAGGGGCATCTTTTTTTGCTCGCTAAGGCTAGCAGAGGGCATGAGATCAAACCCATGACATTGCTTGTGTTTAGGCAAAATCATTCCAAATCGTAGGATATCCAAACATTTGGGCAAAAAGTTGATTACCGACAATCCCAACCAGCCCACAYGGAATTGGCCTCCTAGGACGCCAATTTAAAGGGGCATCTTTTTTTGCTCRGCTAAGGCTAACGGGGGCATGAGATCAAACCCATGACATGGCTAAACACAAAATCATTCCATGTCTTTGTCAACTCTAGTGGCATATCCAAACAAATATTAATATGACATGATGTGTGAAGCTGAGATCCTCAAGGAAATAATAGTTCTTCTCGGGAGATCAGGTATGCTTGATGTCATCCAGGGGTGTCCCAAGTGCGGGACGAAGTGGGCRGTCGCCCAAGGGAATCAAAGCCCAACACTTAAATAGGATATAYTGGGTACTATTAACAATAATTTTCAATCATTTAAATTTAATAAAGGGATAAATTCAATAAGGTCGCCCAAATCGTTTTGAATGTATTGTTATACCCATATTAAAATTATAGATGGTATGAAACAAGTAATAAATGAAATAAATTTAAATTTTCATATCATATTAAAAAATTTACAAATTAAAACAATAACAATGTTTAAAATAACAAAATAGAAGAATATCAAATAATTATTTTTATTTTTAATCGACAAACTCTGAAATTAATCAACAACTTTTGATTTTGAAAAAGATTAGAAAGATCTTTATTGAAATGGATTCAAACATTGAGCAATATAAATATGGCCCCCAAAATTTTGGAGATCCTGTTCCGAAACCAAAATTTAAGAGCATCTCCAACAAATATGTTAAAATAAAGATTTTGAAGATTTAAGATGTATTTTTGCTCCAAATGATATGCTAAAATAGAGGGGGGAAAAGAGATAATAGAAATCTCCAAAATTGAAGAGATCTTTGAAACTAAGAGAGAAATAATATTTAACTCTCTCTCATCAGTGTTAGACATTTAAACTAAGGGGGTGTTTGGTTGGAGGTATTAAAATCAGGGACAAACCTAATAATACGGAGGAATTATACTGTGGCACGTGCCACCGTAACCACCATGGTAGGTCCGTCCATGATTAAAACAATAATTAATTAGAATGAAAAAAAAAAAACTGTTTGATTGTATATAATATAATGAGCTCATTAATTCAGAAGCGCAAATTTTATATTCTAGGTTTTACTGGCAGGAACGGGAACTCATTCCCATTTTCATTCTCTGTGATTTTCATTTTCATTTCCTTATCAGAACCAAACGCCCCTTAAATGTTTAGAAAAGTGAATAATATTTTANGCCAAAGGGCACACCAAATCATAGGATATCCAAACATTTGGGCAAAAAGTTGATTACCGGCAACCTCAACTGGCCCCATACGGACTTGGCCTCCTAGGACCCCAATTTAAAGGGGCATCTTTTTTTGCTCGCTAAGGCTAGCAGAGGGCATGAGATCAAACCCATGACATTGCTTGTGTTTAGGCAAAATCATTCCAAATCGTAGGATATCCAAACATTTGGGCAAAAAGTTGATTACCGACAATCCCAACCAGCCCACACGGAATTGGCCTCCTAGGACGCCAATTTAAAGGGGCATCTTTTTTTGCTCGGTTAAGGCTAACGGGGGCATGAGATCAAACTCATGACATGGCTAAACACAAAATCATTCCATCTCTTTGTCAACTCTAGTAGCATATCCAAACAAATATTAATATTACATGATGTGTGAAGCTGAGATCCTCAAGGAAATAATAGTTCTTCTCGGGAGATCAGGTATGCTTGATGTCATCCAGGGGTGTCCCAAGTGCGGGACGAAGTGGGCGGTCGCCCAAGGGAATCAAAGCCCAACACTTAAATAGGATATATTGGGTACTATTAACAATAATTTCCAATCATTTAAATTTAATAAAGGGATAGATTCAATAAGGTCGCCCAAATCGTTTTGAATGTATTGTTATACCCTTATTAAAATTATAGATGGTATGAAACAAGTAATAAATAAAATAAATTTAAATTTTCATATCATATTAAAAAATTTACAAATTAAAACAATAGCAATGTTTAAAATAACAAAATGAGAAGAATATCAAATAGTCATTTTTATTTTTAATCGACAAACTCTGAAATTAATCAATAACTTTTGATTTTGAAAAAGATTAGAAAGATCTTTATTGAAATGGATTCAAACATTGAGCAATATAAATATGGCCCCCAAAATTTTGGAGATCCTGTTCCGAAACCAAAATTTAAGAACATCTCCAACAACTATGTTAAAATAAAGATTTTGAAGATTTAAAATGTATTTTTGCTCCAAATGATATGCTAAAATAGAGGGGGGAAAAGAGATAATAGAAATCTCCAAAATCGAAGAGATCTCTGAAACTCCATATTTAAGAGAGAAATAATATTAAAGTCTCTCTCATCAGTGTTAGACATTTAAACTAAGGGGTGTTTGGTTGGAGGTATTAAAATCAGGGACAGACCCAATAATACGGAGGAATTATACTGTGGCACGTGTCACCGTAACCACCATGGTAGGTCCGTCCATGATTAAAACAATAATTAATTAGAATGAAAACAAAACAAAAAAACTATTTGATTGTATATAATATAATGAGCTCATTAATTCAGAAGCGCAAATTTTTATTCTAGGTTTTACTGGCAGGAACGGGAACTCATTCCCATTTTCATTCTCTGTGATTTTCATTTTCATTTCCTTATCAGAACCAAACGCCCCTTAAATGTTTAGAAAAGTGAATAATATTTTAWTAAATGTATGATATACTTACAGTTAATAATAGATTGCTAAAATATAATAGTTATTAAAGTTAGATAATTTTTCTTACAAAATTAACTTTTAATATACACTATTTAAAACCTATTTTTACAAATCTTTCCGATACAAAAACCTTTCCAAAGGCTTTTTCATCAAGTCCATTATATCTACCCTCATATATTTAAAATGTTTTATAAAAGCCTCTCGTTTAATTTGTCATTTTAAAGTTCACGTCATATTTTTCGAAAAYAAAAATTACTTAACATTAAAGTTCACTAAGCTAAAAACGTAACTTTTGGAAGCAGCAACTTTTTTGGACTAATTTTGTTAAAACTTTTTGTTGGTCAGGGGCCATAACTGTCAAATCTAAACCTTTTATTCAGTTGGAATTGGACCCAAATAATTTCCTTYTAAATCGAGGCTAAAGTGTAATTACTCCAAATTTGAGGGTTAAATKTTGCCTATGAACCTAACCAGTCATCCCTTTCACCCGTTCATGACCCGAGACCATATKTTTGACCCGTTTTCAAACCTTCCCTTAATCTACTCGATTTTCATATTTTTACACAAAATCATTTCAACTAATTTTATATTCAAACTTGTGTCAATTTTATTTACTGATAGAAGCAACACAACCTTGTTTGAGGTCCATGAATACTCGATCGAATCACCATTAATGGTGGTTTGAGGACACTGGACTTCGAACAGCTCTAAACTCGATTAAAACCTACCAATAGACTCGAAACTCTACAGAAAACAAGTCATATTATAANAAAAATTACTTAACATTAAAGTTCACTAAGCTAAAAACGTAACTTTTGGAAGCAGCAACTTTTTTGGACTAATTTTGTTAAAACTTTTTGTTGGTCAGGGGCCATAACTGTCAAATCTAAACCTTTTATTCAGTTGGAATTGGACCCAAATAATTTCCTTYTAAATCGAGGCTAAAGTGTAATTACTCCAAATTTGAGGGTTAAATKTTGCCTATGAACCTAACCAGTCATCCCTTTCACCCGTTCATGACCCGAGACCATATKTTTGACCCGTTTTCAAACCTTCCCTTAATCTACTCGATTTTCATATTTTTACACAAAATCATTTCAACTAATTTTATATTCAAACTTGTGTCAATTTTATTTACTGATAGAAGCAACACAACCTTGTTTGAGGTCCATGAATACTCGATCGAATCACCATTAATGGTGGTTTGAGGACACTGGACTTCGAACAGCTCTAAACTCGATTAAAACCTACCAATAGACTCGAAACTCTACAGAAAACAAGTCATATTATAACTCGGAGTTGAAATTTACCTCCAAAATCGCAACTAAACTTGTGAAAATGGTTATACAACCTAGTAAAATAAAAAATAAAAAAAAATACGTCACGTTTCAGATTATACACTACAAGAGAGAAGAAAGTCGTACTAGATCGGCATTGTGAATAATTGAAGCTACGATGGAGGTGAACGGAAGGGAAACTCTTGCCGGAAAAGAAGAATCTCTGATTGCCGCCGATAACTCTGGACTTGTCTGAGATTCCTATGGATTTGAAAGCAGCGACAGAAGCAAATGCAGCCATGAGCGTTCGAATTACAGAAACTGAAGAGAGAAAGAGAGGATGGCGAACACCAGCTATCGTAGAGGTTGTTATAAACTATTTCAATTAGGGAAGGCTAATTAATAACACCTTTATTCCCTATCTTTAATTGTTTTTGTTTTTATAAATAATATAAGATTACTATCGGAAAGAGTTTAAGAAAATCCAATTAACTTTATTATTTGAAATAATTAAATTTTTGGATAATTTTTTAAAACAAATAAATTCTTGAACATTTCAAAATATGTTAAATAACTTTTTGGACTTTCTAAAAACCTGTTAAATACATTCTTATGACCTATACAACTGGTTAATGTGGTAAAATAATAGAAAAAATTCAAAAAAAAACCCAATGAGCATACATATTTTGAATGTTTAAGTCCCTAAACATTTTTTGAACCAAAAAGTGTTTAAATCTATAAAATTAAACAAATATAACAAAAAAGTTACATTTACAAAAAATAATTTTGATAAACTTTATTTTAATTAAAATTAAAATATATTTTGTCACTGATTTTTCAAACTAAAAAAAATTAAAAAAAATTACTGATTAAATTTATTTTAATTAAAAATAAAATATATCACGTATATGATTTTAAAAATTAAAAAGGAGATTTAAAAAGATTATTGATAAAATTTATTTTAATTAAAAATAAAAAATATTTTTATTTTTATTTTTTAATTAAA
>NC_037542.1:12498281-12519218 GCF_001531365.2 Cynara cardunculus var. scolymus | reverse complement strand
TTTTATTTTTAATTAAAAATAAATATAATCGGTAATCCTTTTTAAATCTTTTTTTTAATTTGAAAAACCAGTGACATAATATTTTTTATTTTTAATTAAAATAAATTTAATCAATAATCTTTTTTAAATGTAAGTACTTTTTTGGTATATTTGTTTTATTTTATATAATGTAAGTACTTTTTTGGTTCAAAAAATGTTTAGGGACTTTATCGCTCAAAATATGAATGTTCATTGATTTTTTTTCTCATTATTTTACTATGTTAATTAGTTTTATAGATCATAAAGATGTATATAACAGATTTTATAAAGTCGAAGAAGTTGTTTAACATGTTTTAGAATATCCAAGGACTTATTTGTTCTAAAAATTTTTCCAAAGACTTAATCATTTCAAACACTAATTACAGTTTCTATTTTTAACTAATTACAGTTTTAGTCAACTTTAGTTTTTATTTTTAACTGATTACAGTTTTAGTCATTGTAGTTGCCATTTTCTTTCATTTTTAGTCCTGCAACCAAGAACATAACTCACCTYTCTCTCCATGAGCACTCCAATTATTGGAACTTCATCTCCTTCATCGTCTCCAACCAATGACCCCCACAACACACACACGTATGAAGCTTCAGATCTGATTCAGTGAACGAGATCGGTACATAATCRGGATTACTATTTGGGACCGGTAAACGGGATTACTATTCAGTCGTACGCACATCCTTACGTTGACCATGTTCTGTAATTGCATGTGATTTCAGTATAAAACGACATGTAATTTGRTCATTTCTTGTGTTATCTTAATTTGATCATATTCTCGTATGAACTCTCCTCTATTAATATAATCTAGCATATAAGATTAATGTGTTTTTTAGTTAAGTTGTAATATGAACTTGGAGGTAAGAAGTGAACGCTTATATAAATTACCTTAAACCAGAGATCATCATAAAACGAGGATCAAGGCCCTTTTGGGGTCTAAGAACAACGCTCACTACAAAAAAAAATGGACTTTCACTGTCAAATTTTTCCGTTACAAATCAGTGGCCGATCATCAGCAAATTACGAGCGCTCCTTGCGATGGTCATGATCATGTTATACACTATGTCATCATTAGAAGTCAACATGTTTTTAGAAAGCATGGTTCAGAAAGCCAAGTATGAAGTTCAGAAGGTACGATTCGATGCACTTCACTTCAAACAAAATCCCATATTCAGAAAGTACGAGGAGGAAGGCGATCTTATRTTGGTGGTCATATGATGTATRGCAACAAAGATGAGGGTCACAARTTACGGATAGGGTAGGATGGCGATCAATGCTAATTAAAATGTCGACGATCAAGAATTGGCTACCCAAAATTGCACACTTGAATACGATCAGAAATACAAAGCTCAGTTTCTGCTAAATTTAACGGTTTRGGAACTCTACAATAGCTTTCTTGGGTGCCTAATTATTCTGTAGCCATCTCAACACGAATTCTACGAAATATGATCGACTTTCGGTGCTCTCACATCACCATCCCTCCGTCGATGGTAAGCACCWGCAAGACAAAATGATCATATGTTTAAGTTGACATGCCATGGGTGTGAGAAGGGTATTGAACCACCRCGCAAACTAYATCTTCTWAAAAAAGAAAAAAGTTAATAAGTTATTGTTACCACCACACYAACCATTCTCCTAAGAGGGTGTAATTTTGGAGAGAGAAGGTATATTATACTCCTTTGGTTATTCCCAAAATAAATGTTCACTTTCAAAGTAATAGGTCTACTTTCCAATTCTACCCTTAAATTATAAGATGGAAAATTCATTACTCTCTCTATTATTAAGGGTACAATTGYCATTTACTTGATTAAAGTGTAATAACTACACATTTGTAGAACTATGCATTTTTCATTGCGGACATTTATTTTGAAACGAAAGGAGTATTTGTATTACATGTTTTTCTTCCTGTTGGAGTGTCCTATTAGCTAGACATGTACCATCAAACTTGTATGGACTTTTTGAGAGAAYTCAAAGGATTCGACAAATCCTACACGGTATCAGAGCTGGGGCCTACCACCACTAGGGGCTTGAGACACTCTTTCGCCTCGTTTATTGGGGGCACCGTCTAGCCTTTATTTGAGGGGGCATGTTGGAGTCCCACATTAGCTACACWGGTTTATATATATACACATGTTTGACGGTTTATATATACAGTGGGAGTTTCAAATAAAAAGGCTAAATATCGTGAAAAAGGTTGGAAAAAGTCCATTTGAAGATACATATGTGAACCCATATGAATAATCTGTAATGTCAGTTCACATATGCATCTTCAAATAGGTTTTTTGAAAATTTTCATATGATTCACATAGAAACCTCCTTTCTTACCTTCTCACGGTTATTGACACACACACACACACACCCACACACACACACATATATATATATAGGAAGCTAACATATCTCTATATATAGGCTCTTGTAGATAAATATGGAAAGGGGTTTCCACATAAAAATGGTAAGTTTGCATGTAATTAAGATTTACTCTTTCCGAATATGGTGATATAATGTCAAATCTTGCTAACATGGGACGATTGTTAAATTCAATATTTTCTCGCACATAACCAAAACAATGTAACATATAATGCAAGATTTGGGTGATGTGAGAACCTGTCCAGTTATGTAACTAGCTGCAGGATTGAGAGCCAAGAATTCGACKAGCCCARCAACTTCTTCAGGTTGTCCATACCTTCCTGTACATCAAATTAAAAAGAACCAAGTTACTGTCATTTGTCACAAAAGTCACCAGTTACAAAACTTTGCTTCTCTGTCCTCACAGTTGCATCCCAAACACACAAAAATGTACTCCATGTGCTCAAAATTAATTGTGGAAATGTGACATTTCATGACACATAGTTGCCTTGAAATGTTTGATTATTAATCAAATGCGCAAAAATCTCTCTAAACAAAGACACAATAAAAGAAACTTAGAATCGGAGTAACAATTTTCAAGTAATAAACAAAAATGCAATAATTTGACAACCCAATATGGAAAATGTATTTTTGGGCCAGAGGGAATGTAATAAAATACGAGATAGTGAGGTGGCTGTTTACTTACCGGGTAAGAGGCTCTTAGCCAGTAAGAGATGATGTTCACTACACTTCCGACTGACCGAGGTGCTGACTGAGTCAGCCACCAATATGTCACTGACTGAGTCAGCCACCAATATGTCACTGACTGAGTCAGACAATGCTTACCCAATTTGTTTTTATCCGTAAACCCTTGCTACAATATACTTGGTAATCAACTATTTTCAGTCACCACTAACCCAGTTCAGACCTCTTACCCATACCACACTCTCACATGGTTAGCGCTTACCCAATTTGTGTTGGTAAACGGAAAGTTTCATCATGTTACTTGCCAGGATCATTACATTTAATAAGAAAAAGAAGAAACAAGAGACAGCTACTGATGAAAAGGCAGAAAAGAAATATCTTACCCAACGGGATTTGTGCCAAGATCTTTTTCTCAAAGTCTTCCCCAAGCTTAGAAGTCATATCAGATGCAATAAATCCGGGGGCAATAGCATTAACCTGTAATAGAGTGATAAGCTAAATAGTTCTATGACTAGATCTGGACACAGGAAAAAAAAGAGCACAGCTGCAGAAACTCACATTTATGTTTCTGCTTGAGTATTCCTTTGCCACAGTTTTAGTAAAACCAATTACTCCGGCTTTTGCAGCGCTGTAGTTGGCTTGCCCAACATTGCCAACCAGACCAACAACAGATGCTATATTGATGATTCTTCCCTGATTGAATAACATGGTCAGTAGATTAAACCAACAAACAGTTCCCATGCAGATCCAGGAGAACAAAATACACACCAAGAAAAGCCAAAAAGAAAACAAATTCATTTTTCTGGATTGTTTTTTAGAACAGTGCACAAGTCCCTCAAAAAGCAAAAAATAAGAGACAATATTCTTCCACATTTTTTGGGTATCCGTGAGTGTCCGGGCCAGCTTGTGCTAACCTCAACTTATCCTATGGCCCCCTGCAGTTAATAGTCAGGCAAACCCTTCGGTGGCCTTGAGGGGACTTGAAATGGTGACCTCTGGGGACCAAACCTAAGGTCTTATATTTTCCTTTCAGATGTGTACAAATGTATAGCTAGAAACCACAAGGGTGGTGCCTGATTGGTTTGAGCTTGGCTCCAAAGGTCAAAAAGTACCAGGAGGTCCCAAGTTCAAATCCAAGAAGAAATAAAAATCCCCTTGTGGCCACGGAGGTTCAAATGCGATGACTCCATGCTATCTATAAAGCAGGTGGTCGCCCTGAGTTTAGTCGGCTCGCATAGCGAGTTGTATATCTAGGTTAATAAAATTAATGTATAGCTAGAGATGTCGGATTCTTCAGAATATTTCACCCAACACAACTATACAAGCTGAGAACTGAAAAATAATCACTTATTTATTTTCTACGTTTATGCAAACTTGTTTTCAATGAGCTAAGTTAGAGAGTTCCAGTCTAGGATGCAATCAACTATGGCACAAAAGAAAGAAATGCTATACATTTCAAGCCAGAGGTCTAGACTACTATAGGGAAACAAGATACTAAAAGACACTTGATGAGACTACCTTTTTCTTCTTCATCATAATTTTGGCAGCTGCCTGAAAAGAGAGAAAATTTAGTAAAAACGATACCCGAATATGCCAGTGAACAAATATTTGACAATGTTCAAGAACCAAACCTGTGTGCATAGGAATACACCAGTGAGATTCAAATCAATGACCTCCTGCCATTGAGATGTTTTCATCCTCATCAACAAACCATCCCTTGTAATCCCTGTATCATTGGTTGAGATCAAATTAGAAAATGAATATGTGTTGGTAAGAGAGAAGAAAAGAGAACAGAAGAGACAGGGATGGATTATCTTTGCATTTGGTTAGAAAAGGAAGTGGGGAAAGAGGTCACATATTGTATTCTACCGCTTATGCCCTCATATTATATATATAGTAATTTCTGCAACAATTATACAGATACCTAGCAAATTAGAAAAAAAACAGAGAATATTATTCTTGACTCTTTAGAAGTTGTAGAGCAATTTTGAGGATGTTCATTATACACACGAAAAGACATTTTTCTTATTAAAATTTAAAATATATATAAAGGAATTTAATTGTCAATCTTCGAATAACTTCTTTTCTTCCTAAGATTGTCCGACTTTTTCTTGGTTTTTACATAGTTAATTACTGTCGGGAAATCAAGTAGTTTAAGACTGTTTTATTAACCGCTGTTTTGTTGTATTTCTAAATGAAGGTATAAAGGGAAGAATATTTCTACTTATTTCCCTCTTTTTTTAAAAGATCTATACTCTTTCTGTAACTTCTTTCCTATCAAACATGAGAAAAGAGTGAAACTTAATGTGATTGAACTCTTCCCTCATCTTCATTCCTACCAAACAGAACCTAGAAGTAAGACTGTGATATGGAAGGGGTGGGGGGAACTAGAATTAGGTAACCTGCATTGTTGACCAATACATCAACAGTCCCCCATGCATCAACTGCCTGTAATGAATATAAAGAGTCAACAAAGTTCCAAAGAAGTCTTAAACAAAGAATCAAGATGTGACAGAATTATTGCTCACAGTTTTTATCATAGATGCAACATCTGCTTCTTTTGAAACATCTCCCCCGAATGTAAGTGCTTGACCACCCACGGCCTCAATCTGAAAGGAAACAACCACTTCCATTATATGAAATCATGAGTTATTACAAGAAAACAAGATTGAACTAAGCCATTTACTTTGTTTTTGCCCTAATAGACACCCTTCCCCAGTCCTCATACTTGGTGGCATTCCTTCTACTTAATAACTCAGAGTTCTTGCATACAAATTCAGAAGGCTATAGCAAAATGATAAAGTTATATATCAGACCTCATCTCAGGAATCTGATAAAGAGTTTAATGTACTAGTAAATCAACTAGCAAGTTCAAACCCCTTCATTTAAGTCACTTATGCAAGCACAGGAAGCTACTCAGAGCAGCAAAATAAATCAAAATTCATTGCTCACCACTTCTAACACTGATTTGAAGGTAGGAACACACAAGTTCCAAACACAGATTATCATGTAAAAAATATTAAGGATCTGTTAAAAATTCACCTCTTTACAAACTTCTTCTGCCTCCTTGGACGATCTTGCATAATTAACCAGAACCTGCAAGATTAAGACAAACCCTACCATAAGAAGAGAAAACACAATTTTCTCTGACCCACCACCAAAACATCATGTGTGTAAGGGATTCACATCAACATCTAAATCGAAGTGTGTTAATTCCATCATGCGACCACCAAAACAACTAAATTTTCAGCCTTGTGTAATATCTGGAAGAAGAGACTATTAATAATATACCAATGGAACTATTCGTGAGATCCATTCCTTTGCCATTTGTAGGCATGAGTGGGTGCTCTACATCTTAAGAAGGTAGCTAAGCTGGTCCTCAAGTGGATATGCATTCCATTTGAATCAAAGTAATCATTATACAATATATAGACTACATACATGCTCACTCTAGAAACACATAAGGTGGTGTGCAGGTATTATTAGGCTATATACCATGAAACTGTTTATCATGCAATTGCCGAGACCAGACACATCAGAACGTAATCAATCAAATATGGCATGGTCCCCAGGAATGACAACTATGATGTCAAATTATTATGATAACATGCATTGATAGCACTCTAGGTTCCTTTGTTTATAAACAACAAATCAACTCACACACCCATGTCCCTAAAGATGCTCGAACTCTTAACCAAAAGGTTGTAGAGCTCACTTGCTCGGTACCATTGGCCCAAAGGCTTCTGTTACTTCAAGTTTCTACTTCCATTAGCAGAAGAAATAGAATAAACACTCAGACACACATGATATTAATTGTTAAAAGAAGATCTATATTGCCAAAGAAACCATCAAAGACTCTTTGCAAATGAAATCCGATGTTTTTAAAAATGTCATCGAGAAAGAATAAATGTGTAGAACAAACTATAGAATGCATTTGCAACATGAAATGTACATATTCAGTGTGCAACAAAATTTTCAGCCACGTAAACAAAATTTTCTCTGACCTTACAACCAGCTTTGCCTAAAGCTAGTGCAACTGCCTTGCCAATACCTCTAGAGGCTCCAGTCACAATAACAACAGGAGCTTCCACCTTTTGTGTTGCTTCAACACTTGCTTGTTCAATAGTAGCCACCTGAGCTTTTACACCTGCAAGCCCAATTACAGTGAATAATTCAGCTTTACAAACAATGTATTAGATTATAACATATATATGTGCAAAACAGTTTCAGCAACGTATCACACAAAAGTTGCAAGTCATATAGCAATCAGTGGTATTATTTCTAGAAAAACACATAAACTTGCCTCACTGTAGGAAAATGTTTCATATCCAATTTAATTTCAATGTTTTAAATGAGAAAGGTATTATTTGTACATGCCTTACAAAAACTAGTGACCATTAATTTGATTAATCTCAAACAGCTGATTGGATATGAAACAATTCATACTAATTCGTAAAAGGAACAATAATTTCATCTCATTCTATCCTACAAGGAGAACAAAATCTTCACATAGATTGTGAAAAAAGACAACTAGCTGTGCACTTCTATTAACAATAAGCGTTGAATTTCAGATTCTACACTACAGGAGTGTGATATTCAAAAGAACAAGAAAAGAAATTCATACCAGATGAAGCAAATGACACTCCAGATCGGCATTGCGAATAATTAACGCTACGCCGGAGCTGAACTGAAGACACATTCTTTCCATGAAAAGAAACTCCCCGATGGCCGCATGTAATTCCGGACTTTTCCGAGATTCCGGTGGACTTGAAAGCGACGACAGCCGATCCGGCGAAAGAAGCAGATGCAGCCATGATCGTTCGAAATACAGACACCGAAGAAAGAGAAGCTATGGTAGGAGTCGCCACAAATGAATTGGAAGGAAGAAGGATGGGTTCGTTTTATAAGACGATACCTACCAGAGTGGTTTTCCTCTTGGAAGCTCAGACGATGGCGATATAACCGAAGCTGGAAAACCTTGGAGTGTCACCACATTTTTTCTCTTAAAAAACCCTTCTTTACGGTTTTTCTCTCAACCAAACTCCAAAAAAATGCCCACTTTTATTTAATTTTAAATTGAAAAATTATATCAAAATAAACCAACTTTCACTTGATTTTTATTATGAAAAATCAATTTTTAAAATCGTTATTTTAAAGAACTAATTTGCACTTGATTCCTATTTTGAAAAACCAATTTGTAAAATAATTATAGAAAAATAATTAAAATTCATTTTTTTTCCAAAAATTAATACAATAAAATCTATTTTTCATTTCAAATCTCGTTTTTTTAAATTCATATATCAAATTGACGATTTTAAAAAAAATCCAAAATACCACAATAAAAATTGTTTTTTACTAATGTAATTAAAAAAATCAATTTAATAGGAAAAAAATTAATTGATGTAATAAAAAATAAATATTAAATATCACATTCAAGATTTTTATATCTAACCAATTCATATCAATATTAAAGTTTATATCAAATTTGGCAAATCAAACCAAAAGTTTGATAGAGACCCTTAAATTATCTGTTACCAGTTCAACAGATCAACCAGACCCTTAAATAAATAAAAAGTTTGATAAAGACCCCTAAATGATGATTTTGAAAATTAGTTTCTCAAAATATGAATCAGATGGAAGTTGATTCCATTTTAATGCAATTTTCCTATTTTAGAATGAATAAAAAATAAAACCATTTAATATTTCTTAATTCTGAATTATTCAGACGTTTTTATTTTATTTATTTTTTAAGAGAAAGAGTTAAAAGTTAAAATTTTCAGTAAAAAATTAGGTTCATTTTTAACGGTTTTTTTATTTTGAAGATTATAATGTTATTTATATTATTTAAATATTCAACATAATATATAAAATATTATTTCTCTTTCTTAAATATTTAATTTTAAAGATTTTAATTGATAGGAAGAAATTTAGGGTGTGTTGAAAATCAACCGAAATAATTGAAACCGACTAATCCAATTAGAACCGACCGATCATAATTGGATATCCAATTGTAATTGGATCGACCTGGATTGAAAATTTCAACATCCAATTTGGATCCGTTGGTTCTCGGATGACAGTCCAGAACTGACCAAAACTGAACCCAACCGAACTGACCAACATCCAATTACCCAGTCAATTAAATTATCCAATGATCATCCAATTGCTCATCCAACCATTATCCAACAATCATCCAATTAATTTATTTTCAAATTGCTTAAATCAAAATTTGTTTTATGTGAGGCTTTGAATTTTTAACTTCCTTTGTGTTGGTTTTAACACATATTAAAAGTGATCAATCAATTTGTATCATTGTTGGAGAATTGGATTGGATTAACACACTGGATGGATCTAATCCCAACGGATCATCCATTAGATATCCAATGGATGGAACCGAACCGATCCAATCATCCATTGGATGGAGCCGAACCTAAAAAAACACAATGTGGATGCTCTAAATTACGTTATCCTAGAACAGGGTTGGGACGCCTGATTTAAACACAATGCCTTTGTTGTGAAAGCTCCATCCCCTTTCATCGGGACAATTTAGTAGAGACTATACATATGCTTCTTTACGATCAACTTATGGTTCAAATCTCATAATTGGTGACGTTGAGATCTTCCTCGTTTGAGCTCAATGAACGTGTTTTTGGATACAGATAACATCGTATAATACAAATGTAAGATATATGCACTTCCCAACCAATGTATTTGAATGTCTTGAACACGAAGTTTAAGAACAACCCAATACAAAAAGAATAATTATTCCGTTATGTCGTTCTTGAATTCATTTACAAGGGTTCACAAACGATGCACCAAGTCGAGTTGCTCACTAGATACATCATAAATTCAATATAAAATGAACTTGAACTTGAACTTGATTTCTCCGTGCTACCCCGGATATATGTGGTACTTTTTGCGTATTACAAAATTACAGATCTCACCAAAACCTGCATGAACAGTTGTAAAGTAAGATTATTTGTTGATATGGTGCGTTTCTTTACTCGTCTCCGTATGTCTAACATTCTTATATGCACGATTTTAGAGTTTTATGTCAACCACACCATTTTTCGATGAAAGTTTTAAGAGCATCTCCAATAATCTCCGAAATGAAAAATAATAGAAATTTTGAAGATCTCTTTGATAAAAGTTGTTCTTCAAGTAACGAATTAGTTGTATGTTGTCAGGTTGGAGAGTAAGGGTCATAGAAGGGCAATCACTCATTCTTAAAACCGAAGTTCCTGAGGCTGTTATAGTAATTTCTATACATTCAATGTACTCTACAAATGGACTAAAACATGGTAAAATAAGAATAGAATCCCCAAACCATTCTTCAAAACGGAGAAACCATAAAACCTCTTAATTTAAAGAAATCTCCAGAATTTACCTTTTTGTTCAAGATTTGTTCAAAAGTTTGTCGGAGTATTAAATATATTGTATATTTTAATCCTATAATTACTGCTAAAACATCCAAAATGAAGCATATATTATAATTGAATATAATTTTTTTTTGAAATTTTGACTTTTTCGTTTTCTATTTTGAAGAAATTGTTGAAAAGAAAAGCAAGCATAAATGGATTACATACCATGAAATTAACCAAGATACTTTAGCAAGACTCCATCATTTCCTAGCACGAATCCTTGTTTATCGTTGATGAACCTGCATACGTTGCATAACATGGTCGAGTTACGGAGATAAAGATTCTTGATTGAAAAACGTCAAGAATGGTCTTGTGTAAGATAAGAAACGGCCTATAAACTTACTTTACTGAGTAAAGATTGGCAGCAATATTATCGGCTGCTTTGTCACGACTCCATGACTTCCCGCTATTGGTGGTTTTCAAAAGGACACCACTTCCTCCAGCTGCCCAAGCTTCTTCCTGTATGACCAAATCCCAATTTTAGAACTCACAAGGAGCTCAAGTTTGCAGTCTACCACATCGGCTAGACACATACCCTTATATATATATATATATATATATGGAGAGAGAGAGAGAGAGAGAGAGAAAAGTTTGGTTGCAGACCTGCATCGGGGGACAAAGGAGAGTGTGACACATGTCCCTAGGTATCCACATTTATCATGAATAGTGAAGGTGAACACAGGAGCGGATCCAAAAAAAAAATCTAGGGGGTGCGGAGAAAAAATGTAAAAAATTCATGATTTCAAGGCTGAGAAACCCTTTTAAAAAAGTATATATGTTTTTAATAAATTTGAATCTCGTCCTAAAAATAGTTTTAAAAAAGAGTTGAAAAGCATGAGTGACCTAAACAACATAATTATGTCTAGATTTATACGGAAAAAAATACAAGATGTGTTTAGATAACCATATAAATAAGAAAAGCCCTTTGAAAATACATGAACGTTATCGTGAAAAATTAGTGTATTAGATAAAGTAACGTATTTTAGAACCTTTAGAAGACTTGACATTTATAAAGGAAGAAAAAGAAGAATATGGTAAGAATAAATAAAATTTCAAGTAGGTAATTGAGGTTTGGGACTATATCAAATTTTATTTTTGAAGTTTGAGCAGGAGCCAATGCCCCTTCTGGCTACAAGGTGGCTCCACCCTTGGGTGAAAATTCATGAACTATTCATGATGAAATGATACACCATTCATGATCCATGATAAATGATTCATCATTCATGATGAATAAACCACGAATGTATGGAACACATGGCGAGCTCTCCTTTGTCACCGGTTCACAACCTAAAACAGGTTTGCAACCGAACCCGCCCCTATATAATGTGTGTGTGTGTGTCTATATATATATATATAATATGTATTTCTATAGAGGAGGTTTCAAATAAACCCATTGAATTCTTACAACCAATACAAATCAATCTTGACCGCCCATCTAGTATAATGAATAGATGGTTCATAAATATTTCAATTGTTTCCTAATCTAAAGCAATGATCATAATGAATGAACTCTATCATCTTCCATAATTATCTCAGTTATTTCCTAAAATAAGTGTTGATCATGGTTTTTATTGGTTGTAAGAATTCAACGGGTTGTATTTTAAACCTCCCCTCTCTCTCTCTATACACACACACACACGTATATGTAAGAACCTTCCCCCCCCCCTTCTCTGTGTGTGTTTGTATAAGGGCTCTTTTTGAGAAAAGATTCAAAGGGGTTCCATATATCCTCATAGTTGTTACTTGTTAGATGCTATGCGCAAGTATCATGATGGTCTAGGATGAAGGGACTCGAGAAAAGGTTAATATCCTCTATAACTGGTGATTCACCTGGACTTGGTGCCTCCTGAAGCCTCAGGTCTGGGGTTAGAATAATTAAACCAAACTAAACAAACTCAGTATATCCCACTAGAAGTAGGGACTGGGAAGGATAGAATGTACACATAGACCTTACCTCTACCCAAGGAATAGAGAGCCTATATCCGTAAAGATCCTCAGCTAGCAAAACATAGTAACAGGAAACACGTGTGGCCAAGGGTTCGAACGGCGTTGCTAAAGTCTTAGGGACTATAGCCGAGGGCCAGAAGCCCTGAAATTCGCTTGGGACTTTGGTTTTTGGGGGGGGGGGGGGGGGTGGACCCTGTGGATCAGTTATCTGGAAGTTGGTACTCAAGCCAGGAGTACCATGTGTGCAAACCAAGTAATAATTAATACAAAATGGATATTACCTGTGATCTGTAACCAACATCAAGAATGCCAAAACCACGACTCTGTACTGGAATTTCTTCAAACTCCTCTGTTATCTGGGGGATGAAAGTTCAGATGATTAAACAAAATGTCAACAAAATAGAGTAGAATTATATCAGATCACTTGGAAGAGGAAGGTAACACCCAAAAAGGCATTGAGCAACAAACAAAAAGCTTTTGAATTAGTGCCGTATTTTGATTTTATGACAATTTGGCAAAGAAAACAACTCATTCTCACATGTACTACTTTCTACTAATCTCCATGTTGGCAAACATAGTTGACTTGAAAACTTTGAAACCCTCCTCCCTTTGGGGTAGCTCAACTGGTAAGACCTTGGATTTGCTCCCCAGTGGTTCACCAGTTCGAGTCCCTCCATCTGAGGTTTTCCTTGCTGTTAACTTTAGGGTCCCATGGACCCAGAGATCCTCAACTACATGCATGAGGCTTGTTTTGATCCCTCTGTTGCTTTACTAGCACGCATGAAAAGAAAACTTATATGTATAAAAATTGTGAACAAGTGTTGAACTTTTACTTACCCCTGTGCCTTTGCTGAGATAAAGACCCCCACCACGTACAAGAAGCCATAGTCCACCATCCGCTCTCCAACCCATGTTTTGGATTCTTCTTGCAACTGCCCTATTATGGGGTTGCCAGTATGGCTACAATTGTACAAATTTATGGCAGGTGGATAAGTAATGATGATTATCCAAGATTTCCATGCATAAGTAACCAATTGACCATTTCACACATAAACATGAAGGAATACCGACAGCACAAAAAACATGTGCAAAGTGGTCGTTTAAGTATATGTTGAACAAATGCACATAAAATATGAAAAATGACTGATTTTCAAGTCATAATGGCTTGAGCTCTCTGTTACCTACATACAATGTAGTTCGCTCTTTTGTATTTCAGAAACTAGGAACTTATGCAATTGTGAAGCTCAACCAAATACATAACTGAGGCAAGAAAACAGGGCCATAAAGGCTTCATATTGTTCAATTTGTAGCATAGTTCGATTGGTTGAGCAACTAACAACAATGTAAATGACAGAAACCAAGTAATGTTACTTCAGAATCTTTAACTACTAACAGAACAATAAATCAGGACTCTTATATCTATACAGATAACGTTAAGAATGGGTTTTCAGACTCCAAATCATGAGCAAATTCATAGAACATATTTACCTTGTTATATATGTATGCATGTCTTTATTGAAAATTAGATAATCGTAATGAAATGTGAGAAATTGCAGAAAAAAGACTTTCCAATTTGGCAGATGCTTCCCATAAGTTTGGTTAAAATCATGAACTGAGAAAATAAATAAGATGGGATATATCAGAGAACAGTGTAGAACAAAGAGAGGCCACTAAGATAAATCCCTCATTATTTGCTAAATATTGGGCTTATGTTGATCAAGGTTTGTTCAAAATATGTTATTTTAAACCATTTAAGTTCATTTCCATGGCAGCTACAGAATAATTTTCATCTTATCAACAGCGGGCCTCCTAGATTTCTAATGCAATATGGCATGTACGATGTTACATACAGGAGTATCAATTATAGTGTTATTCCTCTAACCCAAGAGACGTCATTGAAGGTGAAGCATGCGAACCACAAGGGTTGTGGCGTAGTGGTTGAGGTCCTGGGAGATGTGGTGGAATAACTCATCTACCCAGGGTTCGATTCCAGACGTACACAACAATTGTGGCCACTGAGTTTATGAGGGCTGATTTCTTGCGGTCACAATTTGCTGGGATTAGTTTAGGCATAGCCTGGGACACCCTTCCACTTCCAAAAAAAGGTGAAGCATGCGTGTATTAATACCTTCATAGCAATAGGTAGGAATTATTTAGTGGTAAGGTCACTTGCTTGAGTCCCTACAAATCAATATATTAATTCCATCAGTTCCCTAATGCACACAAATATATAAACGGACCTCTGGTTGGAAACTCGTTAGGGTAGAGGTTAGGTTTGTGTACACCCCAAGACACCCAACATCCAAATAGGATTTGCTGGGCATGTTTGGTTTGGTTTGGTACCACTGGTTGGAAACTCTATATGCGATAATTTGTTTGTTCTCTTTTTCTTTCTCTCTACTGTCATTTGTAATTATCACGTATGCTGCAAATATAATATACTCTTCAAAATTTATGCTCATTATACACCTCCTCTTTCCCAGGGTCAGACTACTAGATCAGTTAACGCTTGAGAAAACATCTATTTTACTATTACTCTATAGCATGGTAATGGTAAATTGATTTTGACAACTCTTTAATGGTGTTATTGTCATCAAAACACGAAATACTTATGGAAAATCAACATCAAAAAGGTCCTTACCTGTCCTGGTTCCCAAGTTAGGTAGAAATTACCACGACTGGAAACAGCAACATAATTTCCTTCCGGGGAGCGATTCACGGTATTGAAGGTGCCGGTATAGTAGCTAGCACCACTAATACCACTAGAAACTGTTCTGCAATTGATATAGAGTATTGTAACTGTTAGTTTGTACAAAAATCTACGGACAAAACTATTCTCTATTGAATGGCTAAAAATGTAATAATCATATTAATCAAGGGTGGACTAAAGACAAATAAAATCAAAAGCAGTAATGTCTTCCACTCAAAGCAATCACTTATAAAAAGTCTTCTGTCCCAACTTTGTTACCACCATTATAAACACTACATAGTTCAAAAAACTTCAGAATTGATTTATCTTTTCCAAAATACCGTCTACATACTTCTGCTGTGGTAGCAGGATATAACTCAGTCTTTCTCCTTCTCATCTTAAAATTTCTTAATTATTCTTGCAATGCATCCAAATTTAGCATTTGCCCATTTTGATTTTGTTCTACTTAATGGTAAATAGTCCATGGTCGCATAGGATTTCGTCTATAGCACCCTAGAGGATTATGAAACAGTACATAATGGGGATTCAATAGTTCACCTATTAAGAGTGGCTGAAACAGTTTCTTGTACTGCTGCCCTCCAGTTGTAACCTCTGTTTGCTGTAATATATATTGCACCTTCATCAGTTACCATCTCTGCACTCTTTTCTCCTGTTGCCTTTATGTACACCTGCAAATTTATGCGAAGAATGTAGACTTAGCTTCTACGAAATTTTTTAACTGATCGACACAGGAAAATAGGACAATTTTATAAAACAATAAAATATAAACAGATTGCCATCATGCTTTAGGATCAAAATTAACAGGGGAGAGTAACAAGTTCATATACAACAACATAGATGCCAGTGGTTGGCAACCCCTTCTTTGTTGTGTAAAGACCAGTCAGCATCTAACCATCTGGTAGTCACAGTTGGGGTGCGTTCGGTGTGCCGACAGGCCGGACTGGATGGGAGAAAGTGAGGTAGGCAAGTGAAAGAATTATGGAAGGTTTTAAGGTCCCTTTAAACTGACATGGGTAGTTTAATAATTTACTAATCTTGTCTCATCTTCCTGATTCTTGTTCCACCTATTTCGGTGGGACAAAAAAATGCATCTTTGCCCCACTTGGTCTCGTCTTGTCCTGGTATAAGAGCCAAACCTGGGACAACAAGTTTTTGTTTATTCACCAAAATGCCATTGGCCAAATCTTACCCGGTAACCCCACTTTCCTATAGGTCAGAGGTTCAAGTCTCACCAAAGGTGAGAAGTGCGTGCGAGTTTAATTTGCCATATATAAATATATATACTGCAAAAAAACAGTTTTTGTTATGTCCTGTCCTGGCCCACGTACTAAATACACCCTTACAGCTATATATATACAAGTTTAAGCTTTAAATAACTTTGTAACTTAGCATGGTATCAGAACTACGGCTTCAGAAGGTCATGTCCTCATGGGTTCTAGTCTTCCAAAAGAATGACAAGGGTGCACAAAGACTCCTCGTCGTTGTCAGGGTTAGCGAAGAACAACGTTATCAGTTGCTCCAGGATCAAGTTTTCCAGCTCGATGGAATACACATTTATGCGTGTATGTGTGCACTAATGATATGCTTATAAAGTTACATGTGATGACTGCATGTAACAGTGAGTGGACTAACTTAGGCATTACCATGTCCCCTGGGAGTTCAGCACTTAATGGTATACGCTCCCAACTATCTCCCGAGTCTGATGTATGTAACAGAATTGCTGGTTTTCCAACAATCCACCCTTCTTTTCCCTTGAAACTGATGGCATTAAACCTGTAATTAAAATCTTCATCTTCAGCTGAAGATATTGAGCGGGAAATCCATGTGTTGCCCCCGTCTTTAGTCTCTAAAAGAGTTTGTCTTGTCCCCAACAGAAAACCTACCAAAACCCACCATCCAAATGTTCCATAAAATCATATCAAAAAATTCAATAGGAGAGAAGAAATCAAAACTTTGAGAAAACAAATCACATACACACACACACACTATACATACATACACATAGTGTATATAAGAATCACACCCAATATACTACCCTTTCCTGAGCTTCATATTGCCGCAAATAGAACCGAGAAATATAATTCAACCAATATAATTATATCATCTATATATAATTGAACGAAAATGTGAAATGCTATTACTAATAATATTCGTTCAAGAAATTTTCAAATTATGAATCTGCAAATCCAAAGCCATATATTTTTCTTCTGTGAAATTGCTTATTTGATCAGTTTCATATGACTAGTGACTACATCTCTAATTTGCCAACTTTGACTTGTAACAATCCAATTCTTATTGAAGAACTAGAGATCCATCAGTTTTCTCCATTCGTTTTCTATCCGGCAGTTCCATTTTGTGAATTCCATTTCCATCAAAGTTGAAATTAAACCACAATGTGAAGATGGATATAACTAAAGTAAAAGTAAGTGTGTGTGTGTGTGTGAGAGAGAGAGAGAGAAGAGACCGTGAGAAGGATCATCAGGGACAAAAGCGATGTCTAGAAGAACGACGCCAGGATCAATTGGAAGGAGAACTCTTTCCCATTCAGAAAGCGCATCAGCTTTAGCAATGGATAATGAGCTATCCAATCCAATAATTGGCGCAAGTGAAAGCGCAACACTGGCAGCAGCGGTGTCGGCAATGAAGTCCCGACGGTTCAGCCCAGAAGCTCTAATGGTGGACAAGCTCCGTGGATGTTGTTGGAAGTTTCGAGAATGGCAAAAAGCAGCACCGTTGGGGGCAGGATGACGATGATTGAACAAAGAATTGAGAAGAGACGAAGGCTTTATCGCTGTAATTGGATTTGAACAATCACTTAGCAGTTTAGCAGCCACCATTTTCGTTGTGCTCCAAGCTCTCTCTCTCTCTTCCTCTCCTCACTCCCCGCCTTCTTATCCAAAATCCGGAAACCACCTTCGCGGGAGTGATTGTGAGTGGATAGAGTGATTCAAACGAGACCATTTACAAGCAGATCATGAAGCATAATGTCAACAATGGGGATGTAGCTCAGATGGTAGAGCGCTCGCTTAGCATGCGAGAGGTACGGGGATCGATACCCCGCATCTCCATTTTCTTTCAAATGTTTACTATTTTTCCTTTTTAGTCCTTATATAATATAACTATTTTCATTTTTGGTCCAAAACTTTGGTCAATATACATCCTTTAATTTTATTATTAACAACGCAAATATATGACCACCTATAAATAAGGTAAGGTTGTTGCAAGCATTAAAATGATGTCGTTTTGCTTATCTATACTATATTATAAAGCATTTGACAAAAACTCTTAAAAATCATTTTTATGCGTAAAGTACCGTTTAATAATGGATATTACTTAAAACTCAATATTGCAAGTAGATTGTGCGTAAGTACAACTTATTAAAGCTTCATATCTGAATTTGTGTAACTAACTGCAGATAAAAATAATGAAATACATGATAAACATATCATTTTAAATATAAAAGATCTAAAATATAATGAGGATAATCATCGAGTTTTAACATAATATTTAATTATTATCTTTATAAAATTATTAAATCAAAAATAAATTATTTCGTTATTAAACTTAAATTAAATTATAATTAAAAAAAATTAAAGAAATTACATAAAAATTAGAACTTTTAAATAGTTGATTTGATATTAACATTGATATAAATTTTTTTTCAAATTTTTATAATATCTTCAAATTTACATTTTATTCAAAAATAAAATCATTATTGCTTTCTTAAAAACATATAAAATCGTATTATAACATCGACGGAGACAAACAAATAATAAAATAAAACATTATAATCGAGATGTGAGTATTAAACCGTATATCTTCTCCCTAACCGACAAATTGAAATCCATTCTAATCCTAACCTACATCCGCTTTGTGCGCCCCCTCTCCCCCCTGAAATCCATTCTCTAACTCTCTTGATCAACGAACTCAAGCAGCACCCTGAAATATATCCCCACATTCAAATGTTGATTGATTGGATTAAGAATCAATATAATGGATGATCATCGTTCACTCACTCCTAATCTGCCATCTTTGTTTTGTTGCATCTATTCATCAGGAATTAATGCTGACTGGTTCACGTAGCAGAGCATTTTTTGTAATTCCAGTTCCATACTTCTTAGTTGTCAGTAATATATTTCGAAGGGACTTAGAGGTGTAAGTTTTTCTAGAACCTTGTACACACCATCAAGTGAAAATACGTTGTCTTTTTTATTTGGATGAAGTGTGATAACCATTTGGCTATCCGATAGCTTTCCGTGGATTGTTTGTCATTGGATGAAGTGTGAATAAAGCTCGTAATTAAAGCTAATAAAGTGTAACCAAAGAAATCATTTAAAGAAGAAATGTCAGAGTCAACAATGTTATTGGAGATGGCGTTAAAGATGCGTTTGGTACGTAGAAGAGGGTGGGATAGGACAAGACAAAACACACTTGTTCCATGTTTGGCGTGGAACTAACTTGGACAAATGTGGAACTAAGTGGAATAAGACCTAATGTACCATTATACCCCTCGCCCCTAATACGTGCGACGATTTTCCACACCTCTCATCGATTGCCTCTTTCATGTCGTTCTGAAATCAAAGATCGTCTCAAGTGTGCCAGTTGGTTTCTCCTAAATCTGTAAACGATCGATTTCTCAAGTTTGCTAATCGATCAATGTTGTTTTCTCTATAAACCCCTAGATCAATCGATTTTCTGTAAACTGTGATTTCGTCTACATCGGTCGACTGGTGGGTAGTTTCCGATTTTTGTCAACCAGAAAATCAACTTCCTTTCTTATAAACCGATAGCATTTTGGGTATACATTTAATTATTAGACCACCTTTCTTTTATAAACTGATCTTTTTAAATATTATTTTGTTGATTTTCATTTAGATTAATTATTTAGTTAAAGAAACACTAAACAGTTCATTAAGGGTAAATTGGTCGTTTAACCTATCATGTCTTGTTCTTTCCAGGTTTGTCATGTCTTATCAGACGCTGAACAGTTGTCCTGCTATGTTATGTCCTACTTACGTACCAAACACACCCTAAAGACATGCTTTACGTAAGTTGCTAAAGGTAATATTCAAATAAGGGTTTAAAATGCATTATAAAGTGGTTTTTAACACAAGATATATGTTATTCATAGTTATTTATAGAATCAATTTGCATTCTACCCATTCCCACATTCTAGGAAAGATGGACTCAACGATGTATTTTATTTGGTAAAAACATCTTTATGCTGTGATTTTTTGCTTACGTTTGATCATATTTCACATTCCGCAGCATTACGTTTGTTCATTTTTATATATTTTGATTAAAGGTTTAATACATTAAAATGTTTATTGTTATTATTATTATTATTATTATATAATGGTTTTAGTGTATGGTTGAAGTTGATCTTTTTAAAGTCTTCAATAGACCTACCTTTTTTAATATTATCTTAATGATCTTAGAAAATTATATATGTTTTTTTATAATTAAATATATTGAATAATAATTAAAAAATTGACAATATAAAAATGATTGATATGATTAATAATAAATTTCCGGTAAAAAAAAGAAAATATTTTAAATAATTAATATTAATGTATAATATATAATTAAAATTAATTAATATTTTCAACCAATACTAATTACTATTAATCAAAATTAGCAATAAATAAATTTTATTTTTATTTATTCATAATTAATATTTTGTTTATAATTAACTAGAAGCGTACTCGCGCAATGCAGCGAGATACATCGTGATTTTAATATTTCATTTTATTATTTATCTCAGTCGATGTTATAATATG